>NC_039364.1:262939138-263012324 GCF_003573695.1 Papaver somniferum | reverse complement strand
CCCCCCCCCCCCTTCTGTTCTTCCTCTTCTTCCTCATACTCCTCTTCCTCTTGTACTTCCCCATCTTTGACCTCTCCTTGTTCTTCTCCTTCTCCTTGTAAAGCTTGTCCTTGGTCTTCTTCCTCCACAACTTCATTTCCTTGGTCTTGATATCCTTCCTGTTCATCATCATCATTTTCTTCTATATTCTCCATCACCTCTTGATTGACACCTTAGATTACATTACGAACATTCTCTTGGTTCACTTCCTTTAAATACCCCCCTACATCACCCCCATGTTTAGCATTTTTAGCACCACGGTTTCGGAAATCCAAATGTATTCTCCCACAAGGGGTGGGGGTTCTCAAATCTTCATCTAGATCTATATTAGATCTTTTTCCTTTTTTCCTAATGAATGAAAACTACATTATTAGATAAACAAAGTATTTTGTTATCACATAAAAATTAAAAATGGGGTTACATCATACATAAAATGTCACCAGTAAAAAGTTCAGTTATCTAGTATGTAAGTGTCGAAAACACCGAACTAGTCAATCGGTGACGTGGTAAAAGTATGTAAGTAACTTAACTACATGTTAGGGGTTGACAGACTAAAGTTCGGTTTTCCCATGGAAACTGCGAGGTAACCGAACTATACAATAAAAAAATTCGGTTATCTATATCAAAATATTGATTCAACCGAACTCCAATTTTCAAATCCATAGAAAGAGTTCGGTTATGCAGATTATTCTTGTCCGCTTACCGAACTCAATAGTTCGGTTACCTAAAAATTATTATAGTTAAGCGACATTGCCGAAGTGTTCTTCAAATAGGCAGTTCGGTTATCCAAAAACTAAGGTTTTCAAAAATCTCCTAGCCGAAAAGCTCACTGAAACAACCATTTTCAGTAGGTTTTGATGATTTCTTCAAACAAAAACAAATTAAAAGGAATGAGTATGAAGGAAATTACCCACGGATTTGCATTTCACTTGAATCGGACTTCTTTGTTGCGGTTGGATGATTGATTTTGCCTCTAAACGGTTCTTCAAATTCTTTAAATTTTAGCAATTCTTTGGGAAGATTCACTATATATGGGAGTCCCTGACTCAATCCTAGAAGTCTTGGTGTTTGCTTGGTACGCATTGGATGGATTAATCGACGATGAATTTTTTTCGAATCGACGATTAATGTCGATGTTAATGAAGAAGAGGAATAGAGGAGAATAAGAAGAAGATGAAGAAGAAGAACAGTTTCTTCTTTTGAAACTGATTAAAGAAATCAGTTGTTTAGGTTTTATTGGTGGGTTAGATTAGTAGGTTAGATTAAGAGAAGATTAGTGGGTTATTAGGAACCTTAATTAAGATAAGGGCAGATTAGTCTTCACTAATCATTTTGGACACCCCTTAAAATTTAGGGAGGATAATTGAATCACAAAGTAGTCCCCCACCAAAATGGGCTAGTGCCCAAAAAATCGTTCTTAGTTATAGTGAAACCAAGAGAAACCTATAATACCTATTTGTATACAGACACGACCCTTTGTGAATTCAAATTGAGATTTGAATTTAACAACCCTCTATGACGCAACACGAAGATTCGGTGAAGAGGTATTATTAGCATTTATATTACCTGCACAATTAGCTTAGAAGATCAAATTAAAACCTAATTATCATTCTATTGCACTCTAAAATCATCGATTAAGTTTTTGTTAAAGGTAAAGTTCATCACTTTAAGTTTTGGTTTGCTGTTTCTCGAAGTATGGAGTGCTACTACATCGAGAAGTAAGTCATTGTATCCTAGGAAACAGACATTGGTGATCAGTTTGCACTTGTGCAAGGTGAATCTGTCTTAAGACTAGAGGATATAATCCTTGCTTCGTTTTTCATTTGGTCTAATTGTGTTTGCATCCTTCTTCTTTTTTTTTATCTATCGCAATACATGCACAAAATTGCCGACATTCATCTTTGTTCATGATGGAAACTAAGTTTTGGACTTTTCTTTACTCTCTTTTAGTTTCGGATTTGATACTTATTAAAAAAAAAAACCTTTCATTTGAAATGACCCTAAATAAAGGAAGTCATATAAACGAAGATATTTAATGATCTTATCAAATAAATAATTTTCAATGGTAATTATATCCTTATGGATAAAAAAGATAATGAATGGATATAAAATCTATCCTTTAAGGTGTAATTGCCAAGCCAATTTAAATATAACAATCTCACAAATTATGCATAGGAATTTGACAAATTTTATATATTTGGAAAACTTCTTGAAAGACATTAATAACGACTGTAAGCTTGAATATCAAAATTTTGTTTATTTTTATTTTTATTTTTATTCTTTAATTGATTTGTTGATTCAAGTTTTATCATTCGTAAATATCTTGGAATAGTGATATATGTCATTGATGTTATTCAGAAATGTTTCGAATCGATTTAGAGAGAAATATATAACTACTATAGATTCGGATATAAGATATGTTATCAGTCTTACAAACTGAGAAAACTGTTATATGTCTGAAGCCGTAATACATGCACTCGTACACGTAGCGGAGTAGCTATATGTCGACTTACATATTTGTAGTAGGCATATCCTTATGCACATCATGTCAAAATATTTTTAACTCGTGAACCGGATCGGTACGCATACCCATATGCAAACCGAAAAGGAATTGTGGTCACGTAACCGGTTTGGTATCCTTACCGGTACACGTACCAGAAAAATCATGTGTTCTGGAACTCAGTTTGTGTATTCATACCTGTACGCATACTAAAATAGTTATGTGGACTCCGGAACCGGTCATAGTCTTAAGGTACACATAACGGTACGCATACCTAAATAGTTGTGTGTATTCCGGAACTTGGTTTCGTTAAATAGTTTACAAACCAGTACACGTTCTCTGACTGACCTGACTCACGAACGACTATGGTATTTTTACTTTGTAGATCTACTAACCATGTCGATTATATTCTAGTGCGATAAAATTATCTCTACAAGATAATTAACATTTGATCAATTCTCTAAAAACACTAGACTTAATTGATCACATGATTGTGACTCAAGGTTAATGTCTTAACTGTTCATGAATATGGATATTAAGCTTATAAGTTCAAATCGGCTAGTTTCGGCTAGTGCCTTGAACATAGTCTTTATACACGGTTCAGTTACGATTTCACCTAACAAGAGTGTATATTTTGTTTATGTAAATCAGATTCAAAGATTCATCTAAAGGTGGATATTAATTCATCAGTTCCAAAGCTATCTTAGCTTAAACCTAAAGCAACCTATGCTTTAAATGTCAATAAAAGGGGAACTTCAAGCAACTGGAATCTTTGAACCTGGCACTACTTTTTGGCGTGTCCTGGTTGTAACTAGAGTCGTCCTCTTCTTAACCCTTTTGGGGTTTAGCGACTACAAAGACTTCATAGGGATTCGTGAAGCCAGATCCAATTATATTTTCTTGATAACTCGAGTATCCTGATCGGTTGTTGAGCTGCTCACTTCAAGATAGATCGAAATCATCAAAGTTCTCTTCGTCTCGAAATTTTTTGATTCCATAAGTTTTATACTTATGACGTGAATAATAATCTATGATGCACTTCAGGTTGCGTAGTCCGGATTCTGAGGTTATCCATACTTTGTCTATTGCTATCGATTTCCATCATCTTGATCAAACTTTTTGATCATAAAGGAAATCACATATAGGCTTAATCTCCGGGAGGAAGATTGGTTTAAAATCTTCAATTAAGTTGAATCAACTCTTAGTTGGTGTGATGTCAGCTGAGGGAATCAATTGCACGAAGTACAACTGGAATTCAAGAATATGAGACTCGATTAGGGCTCAACTATATTCCAGTCCTAAGTTAATTGGTAGTAGGCTAGTGTTTGTAGTGGCTCAATTATACAATTTGGTGTTCAACATGGACTAGGTCCCGGGGTTTTTCTGCATTTGCGGTTTCCTCATTAACAAAAATTCTGGTGTTTGTGTTATTTCTTTTTTCGCATTATATTGCTTATCTTTATAATTGAAATATCACAGGTTGTGCGCTAATCAATCATAGTAGATACATCTGACCTTATTTTGTTGGATACTTCTTGGACATTGGTCTTTGGTACCGTCCAAGTAATCTCTTTGTAATTAGATCCATGGACTTGGTTATGTAAACATTCTAATGGTGAGAGTGAGAGATATAACTCTAGACATTATTCCTTGATTGAGTTGAACACTCAGAATTGTGTTGAGTTTGTTCATATAGATTTCCTAAGAAAAAAGTGGTGGTGTATTGTGGTACCCCCATGTTTTCAAAGGGTTCATGTAAGCTACACAATTCATCCCTTGAAAATTTTGTATGTGCTTCGTAAGATTTTCCACTACTTCGGTTCTTCAAGAACAAGAGTAAGACAATACGTTGCTTAGGGATTGCAAATCACAAATTGGTAATACTCTTCTTAGATAGTTATGCAACTTGTACCTAGGTTATTTCAATAATCCTTGTCTATTCTAAGGTCATTCTCTTATGATATAGGACTATTCATGGATTGTTGATTATAAACCCTAGGTTTGACATATTTCAATCTAAAATCGTATACCGACACTATCTAGTCGAAATATGGATTAGAAAGAAAACTTCATATAAGGTGTCTCATAAATTCGTTAAAAAGTTGTACATGATATCTCTTAATTTATCCTAGTTGTTCTTCTTGTAGAATAAATTTAGTATTTCTACAAGTTTTAAAGAGTATAAACCTTAATCTACAAGTTTATTTTGATATCTATTTATCATCTTGTAGTTGTTCAAAACAAAACCTTGATTCACATCCAAAAGGAAATTAAATAGGTGTTTTGTGAAACCAACATGTCGAAAAGTCTTCACAGAGGTTGAAACAACTCTTAGGTTGTAATGAACATCAGTTAAGGGAATCGAGTGCATAGAATCCTACAAGGTTCAAGCAATGTAAGGATCTTGACTACAGCTGAATTGCTTGGAGGCTTAATTCGGTATCAACTACATTCCAGTCCAAGTGTATATAGCGGGTTAATACAATATGGTGTTCAAGCTGGACGATGTGCCTAGATTTTTCTATAGATGCGGTTTTTCTCGTTCATAAAATTCCCCGCATCTTGATTTACTTTTTACTTCGCATTATATTTGTGTTTGATATAATTATGGTAAAAGCAAGTGATTCGATAATCAACCTAGATAGTTTTTAACTAAACTATAGAATCTATAAGACATGTTCTTGTAAATTCGTATCTTGACAAGACTTGTTCTTGTTGGAATTCAGTTCATGTATTGTTCCGGTACACACTAGGTTGGTCTTGGATATTGATTTTTGAGATCGTCCAAGATTAATTTGTACATAATCAGGTTTATGGAACTTTGGTCTAAACTACCGATTGCACAAGATAACCGAATATAAAATCATATACAATGATTATTTTTATTTTTGTGATGATCTACTTGTTGATAGTGTTAGGTTTTTTCTTATAGATCAAAACAAAAAGAATGTCGGTATACTTGGTACCCTCTCCTTTTCAGTATCAACTCTTAGCGCCTTATATTTACCTTTTGAACTTTCGACACCAATGCAGATAATGGCATCCACAAATATGCTACCACCGAAATTTCTACCTATCAACATCTCGAAGACCAAATTCGCCAACAAAGTCCCTCTCCTATTGAAAACTAGACCAACAAACCAAAATGTTCCTAAAATCCAAACCCGTAACTCCTAAATTGTAGATAATCTGACACTTATTTTTTAAAATTTAGCTAGGAAAATGATATCAATTTTTTTTACGGATGATATTTTTAGAATCATCAAAAAAAAAAAAAAGGAAAACAAAAGCTATAAAATGATTATTATCATTTAAAAAACTATTTTGAAGGAAATTTTCCTTACTTTAAAGATTTTTTATTTTAAAAAAATACTTCCATGAAATCAATTAATCGTAGTAGATAACATTAAAGAAAAAAATCAAAAAGTGAAGCTATAGCGTCGTATCAACTTAACAGCGACGAAGAAATACAAAAGTGAACCATAATTTTCGAAAATGATTTTTATTGTTTTTCTATATGCAAAGTGAATGCATTGATTCGTGATATCTATAATTTGAATATGAGATTTAACAACATCTTATTTCCGGTATCATTTAAAAGGATTTCTTTTAATTATTCCTAAAGTAAATAAATGAATAAAGCAATAATAGTTATCTGACCAGATTTTGCGATGGTAATTGGATTTACGATTCTTCTATCAGAACTTATTATTCTAATAACATTTATGCCATGAAAATAGATAATCATTTATTCATCGCTAAAATGTGAGAAATACTAGTTGGTAATACCGTTTTTAGAACTATCAGGTTCCCTAAAGACTAAATGATGCTACAAGGGCCGAGCTTATTCTTTTTTCCTACCTTGGTTATTATTCTTACAATGGTAATAACAGTAATAGTAAATTTTATACCATAAAAATAAGTATAATTATACTTAGCAGTCCAAACAAACAGGACCAACCCCACTATTGATCCAACCATTATCCCAACAATAAAATCTAGTCTCAACACTAACCGGAAATTGGGAACCCAAAAGACCAAGACAATTAGGAATCTTTTCTCTTGAAAAGAAAATATCCTCCTCCAACATCAGTTAATTAGAGTAGTACTAGGTAGCAAAATGAAATAGCAATGACATATGAAGTATTAAATATTTGTTTGGTCGGTTGAGAATATTCACCCGATTTTTTTTTGTCATACATTGAATATTTTAGACCAATCACAAATGTTGATCTTCATGTGACACATTGTTCTCATGTGAAAAACTCGTTATCGACAATCATTTATCTAGATACAAAATGAACAGTTTGAAAATCTGAATCCTCATCAATATTTATAATTTGGATGGAGTTTCTGTAATTTCTACCGAATTGTATTTACCATGTCTAAAAGAATTGATAAGAATATGTTACTCTTAATTGGGATGTGGGAGCAAATTGAGGGCTACTTCAACAAAAGAAACCAAGATACAAATGATTATCCGAGACCCTTTCATATGTTATCTTTTTTTTTTGATGCAAACAAACTATTTATTAAAACATAATATTACATAACTTCTATACTAACTTCTTTTCATCCCTTACCAGCATTTCAATTTTATATGGGATGTCATCACCAAAATCAAAAGAAGTTTCCTGAGATCTAGCTTCATGTGTTATTACATGATCTATATTGTTTGCCGATCTTTTTACATAACCAACACCAAAATACATAGCAGAAGACAGCATATGTCTTATTTCATCTACATAGCTCTGGTTTGTCCATTGAACAATTGAGCTGACATTGTTGATGGCAGTAACTACATTTTTACAATCTGATTCAAGGAGAATATTATTTAAATTGAGTTCCTTGGCCCACTGTATAGCTTCAATCATGGCCACATATTCAGCTTGCTCTGGATTCACTCCTCCATTGAAGTACCTTCCCCTGATTTCTTTGGCTGAACCTGCAGAATCTCGAATTATTAGACCAACTCCAATTTCTTTTGTATTATGATCAAATGAGGCATCAATGTTAATCTTAAGGTAGTTATCTTTAGGAGGAGACCAACTTTGCGTTGCTCTTTCAGAAGAGTTCTGATCTATTTGTTGATTATCTTTCAAACAATTTTGAATTAGGTTTACAATTTCATGACAAGCAAACCAACAACTAACTCGTTTATCCTGAAAGCCTTTGTTGCATTTGCTTTTCCAAATATACTAAGACGTGCACATTAATGTGTACAACCAAATCAGGTTATCCTGAGAATGATTTGCATTTTCAAACCAACTAGAAATCCAAGACAAAGCATTGATGTTTTGTCCTTGAATGTTACCAACATTAACATTCATTCTTAACCAGACTGATATTGCATGCTCACAGTCTATAAGGAGATGTTGCATATTTTCATCATGACAGTTACAAAGAGGGCATTTAGTCTCTATTCCTCCTTTATAATGGCTAATTTTAACCAGGGTAGGAACTATATTTCTTAAACATTTCCAGAGAAACAACTTCACTTTATGAGGAACTTTTGCCTTCCATAAATTCTTCCAAACCACTTTTGGAAAAGAACTTTGCTGGCTAGCACGAAGAGAGGAATCATTGTTAATAGCCTTATAAGCAGATTTAACTGAAAATTCTCCTGAACTACTTGGCTCCCAGATTAATTTATCTTCACCATACTGAATTAATCTCATCTTTAGGATTAAATTGGCGATATTTTCTGGGAAAACTGCATTAATCAAATTACTGTTCCATCTCCTAGGACTCTGTAGCATAAGATCAGAGACATAAATAATCCTATCCAAACCTCTATAATTATCCTTTGGAAGTGGATGTTCATTTAAACACAGAATCCATCTATCATACCACACTAACGCCTTAGTGCCACTTATTATATCCCATCTGTGATATTTCCTTACATAATGAAGACCTGATTCTATACCTCCATATCCATGAAGAGTTTTGGACTTTTTGCTGAAGATGTAGGAATTCACAATGAGGTGAATATTTTTGTTTCATAGTTTTAACCCATTGTCTGTATGGTTCTGTACACAACCTCCAAGCTAATTTAGTTAGCAGAGGCAAGTTGTAGTGTTCTAAGTTACGAAAAGCCAATCCACCATCTTCTTTTGAAACACATAGAGAATTCCAAGAAATAAAATTGATACATTTATTTCCTTTATGACCCCACTAAAGATTCCTTTGCAAAGTATCTAACTGTTGCAGAGTTATTTTTGGCATTTTGAAATTACTCATATAGTGAGCTGGAATCGAATTTAAAACTGATTTAACCATGGTTGTTCTAGCAGCCTGATTAAGAGTCTTAGAATCCCATCCACTGAATATTTTGTTGTAAGAATCTTTCAAAGAATGAAAAGAAGACACTTTCGACTTTCCTAGAAGAATTGGCAGACCAAGATACTTATCATAAGAACACAACTTTTTTAACTCCTAGTCTTGTTGTGATGGAGAGTTTTTCTTCTTGAGAGATATCACCACAAAAAAAGCCGAAGACTTAGAATAATTAATAAGATGCCCTGACACAGAACCAAACTCTTTCAAGATATCAAAGATATGCGAAATTCCTTTCTCTGAAGCTTGGAAAAACAACAAGCAATCATCTGCGAAGAGTAAGTGATTGATTGGAGCAGATTTTTGCGAAATTTTAATGCCCTGAATTAAATTTTTATTTTGAGCCTCCTGTAAGATTCTTGATAAATATTCCATCGACAAAATAAACAAATTGGGAGAAAAAGGGTCTCTATGTCTTAATCCTCTAGATGGAATGTAAGGATTGCAAATACTACCATTAAGCCGTATGGAAATCGTAGTAGTTGAGATACATTGCTGAATGATAGTTCTCCAATCATCACTGAATCCCAGATGCAATAACATTTTATCAATAAAAGACCATTCGAGTCTGTCGAAAGCTTTCGACATGTCAAGCTTGAGAGCCACTAATGGAGTTTTTTTCTTAGATATTTTTCATGGAATGAATAAGCTCATGGGTCAGAATGATATTATCATTTATTAGCCTTTTTGGAACATAAGCCACCTGTGAAGGAGATTTCAGTTTATCCATTAACGGTTTCATTCTAAGTACTATCAATTTTGAGATAATTTTATAAGAACAATTACAGAGACCAATTGTCCTGTAATTGTTATGGGTTGAAGGCTGGTTGGTTTTAGGTATGAGACAGGTAATAGTTTGGTTTAAATCAGCTGGCACTTTTTTCGTGGTGAATTTCTTTTGGATCAAAGTTGTGATATCATCACCAACTATAGGCCACTGAGTTAGATTAAAACCAACAGGGAACCCGTCTGGACCTGGTGCACTCCAAGGCGACATACCCTTAAGGGTGTCATAGATTTCTTGTTTAGTAGGCATAATCATAAGTTGGTCATTTTCAGCAGGAGTAATGAGTTTCTTAATCACGCTAAAAGAAGAAGTAGGTAAATGAGGATTGGAAGAAGTAGCAATCAAAGAAAAGTGATTAGTGAACAAATTCTCTAAGTCTTTCCTTTGATAAAGCCATTTTCCTGAGTTATCCCTAAGAGCAGTGATGTTGTTTCTTGGACGTCTTCTATTAGCTTTAGAATGGAAGTACGTTGTGTTGTTGTCAGACTCCAAAATTCAGTTATATCCAGATTTTTGCTGCCAAAATTCCGCTTTAATCTTTTCCTAGTGAGAGAGATTCTCAATAATTTCTTGAATCTTATTACTATTAGAATCACTATAGGGAAGAGATTGCACATGAGAGAGATACTCTTTCAAGTATTTAATTCTTCTATTAATGTGTCCAAAATCTTCCCTATTCCACTTAGTCAAAGTTTTATGCGTACTATTTAGTTTTTCAAGCAGATTAATTCCTGTAGATTGATTATGCCATGCAGAATTTATTACCTCCATGCAGTTTTTATCCCTTAACCAACATTTGTAAAACTTCCATGATCTATAAGACCTTTGTTCCTCTTCCTCAGTGAGAAGGAGAATGGGACAATGATCAGAGGCTCTAAAAGGCAAGTGATATAGTTTCGAGTCAGGGTATTGAATTTTCCAAAATGCATTATGCAAGGCCATATCAATTCTGGCTCTTTTATATCCTCTACCATTAGACATATTGGACCACGTATAATTATGACCCACATAACCCAAATTTATAAGGCTTGCTGAGTTTAGTAAATTATTGACCCATTTATCATTTGAATTATTGCTAACATTATGAACCTTGTCCAGAATATGAAAATTTAAATCACCAAACAGCACCCAAGGTTGAAAAACATTATCACTGATCTCCTTAACGAAGTTTCATTGTAATTTTGTCACATCTACGTTGGTAGAGCCATACATGCATGTTAGCAGCCATTCCTCCTTAGATGGATTTGATTGAATTAAGACATGAATCATGTTATCAGCACTACACTATCTCACAGGGAAACCCATCTTTCCATAATAGAATTAAACCCCCCGACAAACCAACATAACTAACAAACCACGAATTAGGGAAATAATATCTCTGAGTTAAATTTTTTGCTTTTTCAGATAATGTTTTAGTTTCAGATAAAAATAGAACATCAGGGTTATAATCTTTTATGATATCCTCCAAGTAATCTCTAGAATCTTTAGACCCAAAACCTTGGGTATTCCATGCTAGAAGTTTCATTTTATGACTTACCCAACTATTGACAGTTTCAATACAATTATCTAATGACTCTAACTCATAAAAGTAAGAAATCAAAGTAGAGATCGAATTTAAAACTGGAATTGAAGGAACTAGAAACAAGTGAATAGAAAGTGAAAATACCTGGTTGGAAGCACTTGGATTTTTGCTGTGGAGAGCTTTTGCCTGATTTTTCTCTGACACTGTTCCATGATAAGAGGGATAGGAATTAAGAGATTGAACATGGTCATCCAAAATTATATATGTATGTTCTGAAGATTCTCCAACTGAACTAGCTTCATACTGGCTTGATTGATTCATCTCGAAATGATGGATTAAATCCTGAAGAGGTTTTTTATACAATCTTGGATTAACCATATCATCAGGATCTATATTCTGAGCATTAAATTCTTCAACTGATACATCAAATTCTCCCAAAGCTAAGTAAGATTTTAGCATACCCAAATCTACTCCAACATTTTTATTGAGGTTGTCATATAATGAAGAAAATTGCTGATTAATTTCTGGATCTATCTCTCTATTTTGATTTTCCTGAGTAGAAATAGAGTCTGAAAAATGACTTGACTGACCCTTATCCATTTTCACTCTCTTTCAATTCCTTTCAATATCATCTTATCTCTCTCTATTTTTATTAATAACAACTTGTAACATACCTTGAGCATTGCATTCAATATTGGTGACTGGGACGTCCACATGGACAACTATTTGTAACGGTTGTTCTTGTCTATGATAATGAGTCATTCCCGTCTGAGAAGATTTTGCATTTCCCGTATTCAAGTCTGCATGCATCTGTTGAACCTCATTTAATAGCCGGAGCTACTTCTGCATGCATGGTTGCTTCCTCCATCTGCTCATTTTGAACAATGGCTTGATCAGTCTCCTTGCTCTCTTGAGCTTGTATCTGAGGGATCACCACTCTTGCACTTCTGTTATCTAGATTATCCCATGTTGGAGGATCAAGTATATAATAGATGAGAGATATCCTCTTTGTTGGTGCAAGAGAAAATTCGCTATAGGCTCACATTCGTCCTCCTTATTGTCTTTGTGTAGCATCTTCCACAAAGGTTAAATGGCTGTTTTTCGTAAAAAATACGTAACCACACGTCTTGATTGACTGCATTCTTCAACCAAAAACCCTTTCGCAGTGGATCTCTAACATCAATGAACACTAAAACTCTTTGAACTTTTCCTTTTGAAACAATACAATCCGGAGGGTCTAACTCACTTACTTGACCTATCGCACTAGCTATTCCTTCAACAATTGGAAGATGTGCAAATTCTGGTTGCATGTTGTAAAATCTGAGCCAAAAGAGTTGTTTAGTGAGGTCAACTTAACTTTTCGAAATCGATGGATTCCAAGGCACAAGAACAAACAAATCCCCATCTATAAACCATGGACGAAATTTAAGGACCACCTCATATTCTTCTTGTGTATCAAAATTTAACCATAAAAGAGCCATCTTCTTCCTTTTTAATAAAGATATCTTTACTTTTAATCCATAATTTCTTCAACTCTTTGTCTAGCTCAGTGACAATAAAAGTTTTGGCTAAATAAACTTTACCCAAAAAAACAAAATTTCCATTGAGCCGCACCTTGTAAGAGATCTTCAACAGAGATATTAGGAAGCTTTAAAGCTTTGAGCCTGTTAGAAAGCATAGAACTGTCCATCAGACTTGGATACGGTTGCCACTTTTGGTTTTTTATGAGGATAAAATTTTGCTTCTGATGAAAAAGAGAATGAAATCTACATAAAAAGCTGGAGGAGAAAACGATGAAGATTAAAATAGTAATTAGGAGGAAACCGAGATTTTGATGGATGAATGTATTACACTTGTAGGGATTTCTAATATCAGCACAGGTGTTATTAAAAGGGTATCTGTTGTCCGAATTTGGAGAATCCATCAGCGTTGAGAGAGAAAGAACTTGTAATAAACATGGTAAAACTAAAAGTGGTATATTAAATTGAGATCTGGCAGTATTAGGAGAAATCTTCACGTAATTAAAAGTCTATTGATTGAAAAAAGAGGATGATATTGGATGAGTCAGGCAAAACCACTCCAACTCTCCCAGCTTCGTCCAAGTACATCACCAACCTAAACAAGAACCATTAAAACACAATAAGTTAGAATCCAATAGAAAAAACATATATAAAGTAAGGGGAATAGGATTAATTGAACATTATTTAGCACTAAAAATCAAAAATCTAAGAAGAGGAAAAATGAGTTGAGAGCGATTCGAAAGCGAGTCAGTCGCCCGAGTTTTCTTTCTCTAGAGAGTTCTCTAAGTTCCCAGAATAGTTTTTCTTTTTGGAATTTGTTATTTAGTTGTTTAAATTGATGTGATCTGCTTGTAATAAGTTAGATCGGAGCAATTTGAATTTGTGTTATTGTTATCTTCAACATATCAAATATTTGAGTTTAGTTAGTGTTTCAGATAACCATGTAGCGTCTACAAACATATCAATAGGAAGATCAATATTATCCCAATTTTCTCCGTATCGATTGGTGTTTCTTATAGGGGAAACACCAAGTGAAAATAACATTTTTACATCGTAAAACATGGTGAATATCGTCATTATGTATATTTTAAAAAGATTAAACACTCAATCTTTGCTGCTAAAATGGGAGATATTAATACTTGTTGTTTAAAACTTTCAAGCCCCTAGAAGACTAATAGTGCGTTTGGATATCAGAAGTAGAAATGCTTCCGCTTCTCCAGAAGCAGAGACGTTTTGCTTCACAAAAGGTCGACTTTTTTATTTCTAAAAGTCGTTTTAAAATTTTATACCCAAACTAATTTCTTGCTTGTTGACTTCAAGAAATCAAAAAGTTACTTGTAGATTTGTGTCCAAACGCGCTATAAATATCGTTAAGCTGAGCTGCTTATTCTTTCTTCTAATCTTGCTTATCTACAATGGTGATAATGATAATAATAAATTTTACATTGCATAACTGAGCACAATTTTCCTGAGCAGTCCAGTCCAGCTAAATCAGACCTACCGTTTGATCCAACCACCATCCCAACAATAAGCTCAGAGTCTCACCACTAACCAGAAATTGGGAACCCGAAAGCACCATTTATATAGGCTAATACCAGTCTTACTATGGGCGGATACCATTTAACCGATCTAATGATCAGGATCGCATATGATCTTTTTGTCCTATATAAAATGGTATCAGTCCATATAAATTAAACCCAAAAGGCCAAGACAATCAGGAAGCTTTTCTCTTGAAAAGAAAAAACACCCCTTCCCACAAAATCAGTCAATTGGAGTAGGTACTAGGTAGCAAAACGAAAAAGCAACGACACACCGTCGTATCCCTATCACCCTCCTTTAAAACGCGCTTACGTGAGTGCGAGTAAGTGGGAAAAACCGGGGACAAACAAAGAAACCGGAACCACCGGGAGTATTAACGTCAACCCCGATGATTCAACCCCAAATATTAATTACAGATAAATACATTACAAAGCATTTATCTGTCATTACTCCTTAATTACAATTTACACCCATAAAATTTCCTTTTACAAATCCAAAACACACAAAACTTACTTATTTACACAAATCAGTCGGTGCCCGACCATCTCCCTCTTTCTCCATGTCTTCCTCTTCTTCTTCTGCTGTCTCAAAACCCCATTTAATGAAGTCCATCACTCATCCCATCATCCTCTTCTTCACTAATTAGACTTTCATTTCATTTTTTGAACCCTAAATTACCAAATAATTTCTGTTTCTTCTACTTCATTCTTCATTTCTCCTTATGCAATAGAAAAAAAAATCATCAAAATGGGTCAGGATTCGCCGTTCACGGCTCTGAAACGAGGGAGCGGAGCTACAGGAAGTTTACCAACAACGACAAATTCGGCAAGCTTAAGAACAGCAGCTAGAGTACCTTCTCGCGGTCGTCAGATCTCGAAAACTTTCAATAACATTAAGATTACGATTCTGTGTGGTTTTGTTACTATTCTTGTTCTCCGTGGGACGATTGGCGTTGGTAATCTCGGCGGCGGTGGTGGTGAATCGGAAGAGCAGAGGAAAATTATGGAGAAGACGAAGATATTTATTGATCAGCTCAGATCTGACGATGATCCTTCTGATGTGTTGTTGAATAATGAATCTGGCGGCGGTGGTGGCGGTGGTGGTGGTGTTGGTGGTGATGATGGTGTTAATCCGAATGTGACGTATACGTTAGGGCCGAAGATAACGAATTGGAATGAAGAAAGGAAGATCTGGTTAGATTCACATCCTGAGTTTCCTAATTTTGTTAATGGGAAGCCACGGATTTTGCTGGTTACTGGTTCGCCGCCGAAACCGTGTGATAATTCGATTGGTGATCATTACTTGTTGAAATCGATTAAGAATAAGATCGATTACTGTCGTCTACATGGGATTGAGATTGTTTATAACATGGCTCATCTTGATAAAGAGTTGGCTGGTTATTGGGCGAAATTACCATTGATAAGGAAGCTAATGTTGTCGCATCCTGAGGTGGAATGGATCTGGTGGATGGATAGTGATGCATTGTTCACTGATATGGTATTTGAGCTTCCTCTCTCTAAATATGCTGATTATAACATGGTTATTCATGGCTACCCTGATTTAATGTTTAATCAACATTCATGGATTGCTTTGAATACTGGTAGTTTTCTGTTTAGAAATTGTCAATGGTCATTAGATTTACTTGATGCATGGGCACCAATGGGTCCTAAAGGTAAAATTCGTGACGAAGCTGGTAAGATCTTGACTGCAAATTTGAAAGGGAGACCTGCATTTGAGGCTGATGATCAGTCGGCATTGATTTATTTATTGATTTCACAGAAAGATGTGTGGATGAATAAGGTGTTTCTTGAGAATGCTTATTATCTACATGGGTATTGGGCGGGGTTAGTCGATCGGTACGAAGAGATGATGGATAAGTATCATCCTGGTTTAGGTGATGAGAGATGGCCATTTGTTACTCATTTTGTTGGTTGTAAACCTTGTGGAAGTTACGGGGATTACCCGGTTGAGAGGTGTTTGAGTAGTATGGAAAGAGCTTATAATTTTGCTGATAATCAAGTCTTGAAACTGTATGGGTTTAGACACAGAGGATTGTTGAGTCCTAAGGTCAAGCGTATCAGGAATGAAACAAGCAGTCCATTGGAATTTGTAGATCAGTTTGATATTCGTCGTCCTTTGTTAGGAGAAAGTGGATCAGAGTCAAAGAACCCATAGAATGAGTATACTTTACTTCTGTGTTGTTCCATAATGTGAAAGGTAATGTAATATTCTCAGCCAGTTCGGAATTTTCAATCAGATGACAATTTAGAGATGGCAGGTTCCATTTGTTTTCAAATTCTTTTGCCCGTGTTACTACTTTTGAGAAAATAGAAGTGGAATTCTTTAATTTTTGTTTCATTTACACCAGTTTTTTCATTTCTTCTGCCTGTTAGCTACTGATAGATAATTCAACAAAAGATGGTGCTTTTTTCATTAACTGGACACATACTGATCTAGTAGTTATCTCAGAATTTTGGTTGTTCCTTTTTATTTCCCGATGTAATTTATTTGATATCTTGTTGCTTGTACTGTACTTGTTAATCAATCATCACATTTTTACTACATGTTTCAGATTCTTAGATAAGAGTTGCAAAGTGTCAGTCAAACTCAAAACATGTTTTGAACCTGATTGTATTAGTTGGTGTTGTTTCATGAAATGGGAGGCTTGTTCTTTGAGTAGTCTACATCTTTTTGGTACGCAGGTAAAGTATTCTGGTTACTGTGTTCAGTTATCTCTCCTTGTCCTTGATGATTCCTTATATGGTTTTACACTTTATACAACACCATTTTACTTCCAGATCATGAAAGGCCAAGCCAAGATATGTAGTTGAAGTATCGAAATTAGTCACTTTCTGATTGACCCTTATGGTTTCTGCGTGGGTTGCTCTTAAAAGATCAGCAGTATTCAATGAAATAAAATGAGTCAGTTTTGAATTTCAGATTTTACAGACGTATCATTGAAGAATTTCTATATTGTTCTGTGGTTAGATATTGATATATGCTTTCTCCATGGTAAACCATCTTGCTCTTATTATGGATGCTCAGTTTCACAGGGGGCATTGACATTACACTTGTCATTTCAAAAGTTTGATGTAGAATTATTCAGTAGGTTACAGGAAGAAGTGAAGATATCATAACACAGAATGTTATTCTGCCTGATACAATCTTGCAAGACCCAATAATGTTTGAGAGACGGGTAAATGCTAGTAACTGGAGTTGCAGAAGTCTGCCTGATACAATCTTGCGAGACCCAAAAATGTTTGAGAGACAGGTTAATGCTAGTAACTGGAGTTGCAGAAGTCTGCCTGATACAAGCTTGCGAGACCCAAAAATGTTTGAGAGACAGGTAAATGCTAGTAACCGGAGTTGCAGAGGCTTGTCTGCTGGTCAACAGAGATAATAATTAGTCCTTTGGTTCAGCATCTCTGTTGGCCGACAGAGACCAGTGTAAATTCCAAAGGCCTGCAACTCCAGTTACTAGGAATTGTAAACAAAGAATCAGCATATAAATCTCAGAGATTGCCTGTTCTGCCACTGGGTGTAAACAAAACAACCATACTAATATAATAACACCCTGGAGGATCCAGTTTTCATTATTACAACAGATGATGATCTTCAACATGCCCATAGTAATTTATTTGATTTCTTGCTGCTTGTACTTGTTAATCAATCAGCACATTTTGACTATATCTTTCAGATTCTTTGGTAAGAGTGGCAAAGTGTATGTGAAACTCGGAACATGTTCTGAACTTGATTATACTAGTTGGTGTTGTTTCATGAAACTGGAGACTTGTTCTTTGGGATGTTTGCATATGCAGGAAAAGTATTCTGATCATTATTTGGTTATCTCCTTGATGATTCCTTTACCCTTTGTACTATCTATATATTCACTTTTAGATCATGAAAGGCCAAAGCAAGATATGTAGCTGCATACTAGAAACTACTCACTTTCTGATTAACCTTGTGGTGTTACTAGTATGTGTCAGTTTTGAAATTCAGATTTTACAGATGTGTCATTCAAGAATTTCTCTATGGTCCTGTTTTGGTTTCCACCATGTTTGTTTACTCCTGACTCATCTGAGTTGTCTGGATCTGAATCATCTGGATCTGAGTGAAATCACCTGACTCATCTAGATCTGAGTCGATATGTTTGTTTTGAGTCAGATCTGACTCATCTGACTCGGAAATAAGTGGGTCGGTGGTTTGGTCCCATGAGTCGGGGTTATTTTGTTACCTGACTCAAATGAGTCCGAGTCAGGGGTTATGTTTGAGTCAGAGGTCGAGTCAGATCTGACTCAAAATGGAAAACAAACGGTCTGATTGCTGACTCGGTCCGAGTCAGGGGTTGACTCAGATTCAGACGCCGAGTCAGCCGCAAACAAACAAGTTCGAAATTGTTGGGTACTGATATATGCTTTCTCCGGTAAACCATCTTGTTGTTATTATGGATGCTCAGTTTCACAGGAGATATTGACATTACACTTCCAGTTCTGAAAGTTTGATGTAGATTTATTCAGTAATTTACATTATAATTGGACTAAAGGAAGAATTCATAGCGCAGAATTACATAATGTTAGTCTGCCAGATACAATCTTGCGAAACCCACTAATGTTTGAGATACAGGCAAATGCTAGTAACTGGAGTTGCAGAGGTTTTTCTGCTGGTCAACAGGGATAATAATTAGTCCTTTGAGATTCAGCATCTCTGTTGGCCGACAGAGACCAGTGTAAAATCCCGAGGCCTGCAGCTCCAGTTACTTGGAAAATGCTAAAGCTGGGACAAATAACATATAGTAAATCTCAGCAGCATATAAATCTCAGAGATTGCCTGTTCTGGCACTGGGTGCAATCAAAACAGCCATAATATAATAACACTTTAAACGATCTATGTTTCATTATAATAACAGATGGTGATCTCCAACATGCCCAATGATGCAATCAATTTTCTATCATAATCATTGTAGTTGAAAATTTGGATTCATATACATCGCACTTGCCTTAAACTTGATCCCATATCTCTCCTGATCTAAGCATCCAAGCAAATTAAATATCAGCAGTTTCTCACCAAGTAGTGTGTTCTTTATCAAAAAAAAAAAGACAGATTCCATAGACAGAAGAAGATTCTATTAAATTATCTAGTAACGTGGAAAGCCGAAAAGAGATATCAAATGCAGGCCACGACGGCAATGTCAATGTGATCGATAAAAAGAAAAGGACAGATTCCATAGACAGAAGAAGATTCTATTAAACTATCTAGTAACGTGGAAAGCCGAAAAGATATATCAAATGCAGGCAACGACTGCAATGTCAATGTGATCGATAAATCCAATATTTTTCTGTGCTCGAGAAATATAAACAACGACAAAGGGTGATTATAAAAGAATTAGCTGCAGTAATGTAAGCGGTATGAGAATCATATTCACATATTACTCTTGATAGCTAAGAAACAATGAAGGCTGCAGTGACAAATTTGGGGCAGTGGCCTTCTAACACAACTAACTTAATCACAACAGTGAGGAGAAGTAATAAGTCCTTATGAGACTTTCCCGCGTCGAATACTGCTTTCTGCTTGTGTGAATCAGGCGGTGTCAATCAGACACTTCTCGACACAGGAACTTTGTTGCGCGAAGATAAGAACTGATTCATAAGGACAATTTGGTCCAACAGCTGACTAAGTTTCTGCAAGTCCAGACAAACAAAATTAGATAAAGGTAAATTTTGCTGTATAAGGATTTCAGGAGAAGAGAACTGAAAATAGGTCATATTGTGGACAAATTACACATAAAGCCACTAATTAAGACTTGGAAAACATTGGCAATGATGGAACCACAGTTAGTGCAGCATACAGTCAGTTAACTAGAAACAACAAATGGAAATCCATCATTACCATTTCATGTAGTGCCTGATCATGTCATGTTCTTAACCATTCTAAGGTCACCATTTAAGTGCAAAACTTAAAAAATGACGGTCTTCTGACCCAATCTTGGAAACTTGACAGGACGTATGATTGGGCTTCTTGCAAATGACTTTACCATAGAGGTTATTTTCTGTAGGCAATCAGCAACGTAAGTAGCTCCGAGTAAGTTATCTGCAACTTCACTAAATAAGGATTCCAAAAATGATTCTGTAAGTTCAACTCTTGGTACTCGTTTCTGTAAATCCTTTAAGTCCATCAACATTTTACGAGCATCGTCAAAGAGGTAAAGTTCTTAGAGCAAATTCATGAGTAAAATCATTGGTAACCATTCATGAGTAAAATCATTGGTAACCATGTTGTGTCGTTGTTAGTAACATTCAACCCTCTTAAGTTAGTTTGTGTCGCTAATGGTCCTCTATCCCTCGGTCTCAAACCTTGCCTCAACAACTTACCAGTAAAGCATTAATTTGCTCAGTTACCATAACAGAGATGATGCTAATTCATAATTATGCAGCTGTCTTTCAAATACAAAATACACAATTCCGAAAGATATTGCTGTGTCACAAAGTGATATAATCTACTGAAATCAATCCAAGTTTACTAAGTAGCAATCCCATCATATCTGTAAGCATCTAGCTTGATTTTCATAAACACAAATCTCATCTTAGGCAATACCTTCTTGTCAAATTTTCACCTAAGTTGAAGAGATGTCTACAATGAACTCCATACCCCAAGCATAATATGGGTGGGTCTCTGAATCTAACAAGGAACAGACATACACATACTTGGATATGCTAAGATTTCTTAGTAACAAGTATTCTCACCGAGCTCAAGTCTAAACAACACAGATTTTTCCATTGATCCATCCAAGCAATAAACCAGCTCAAATTGATAGCATGGTACCTGAATTATGTGGCTACGCCATCCGAGTAGGTCTAAGTAACAAACAAGTAACCCTTCTAAACTCCATCCATACTATGACACTTAACTGCTACAGCAAATCGACTTTAGTCAGCTGGCAAACTTGTATTAGGTCTCAATTTCGAAGACTAACTTAATTTTGGTATTTAAAACCCGTCCATTGTCTTTACACGCCAAACTCAAGTCTAAACAATACAGATTTTTCACATTCAGAGCCTAATATCTGAATTACTTATGCGGCAGCTATGCCATCCGAGTAGGTCGAAATAACAAACAACCCACGTTTCTGAACTCCATTCATACTATGACACTTAAACTGCTAAAATTAGAAGCGAATAAACTTCAGTCACTTTTGGCGAACTTGTATTGGGTCTCAATTTTGAAGACTACACTTATTTTAGTATCTAAAGCCTACACACTGTCTTAGTCATTTCCACAAACAGTTGATAATCAAGTTCGAAATTGTTAATTCAGAGAACTAAAACCAAACAAAAGAAGAACATACCTTATCCGCCTGTTCAACAAGAAAGATCAACCGGTCCTTGTTCTCCAGCTGAGCTCTTCCACGTCGCCGCCTCAGCCAACTCATGTACAATAAAGCCACCAAAAACCCAGCTGCAAAACCACCAGTTGCAGTTTTGAAAAATGACCCAAATGTTCTTCTACCACGAACCCATGATCCAATTCTTATAAATTTCGACCATAAAACACAAAACCCTAAATCCAATCTTTTCATCAGAACTTCCTTCGTTAATTCAGAATAAAAAATTTGTGGGGGTGATGAATTAGATTGCTGTTGTGACTGTGAAGATGGCCCTTTTTGTTCTTGTTCATCATCATTGTCAACCACTTGATAATCTCTCAATTGTATCTGCTGCTGCTGTTGTTCAAATGAAGAAATGTGGAGGTTCTCATGTTTACTGGGTGGAAAAATGTGAAAATCATCTTCTTTATAGTGATTGTTGATTTGTTGTTGAGATTTATCGACTAATGATGATGGAATTGAGGAAGGAGAAGAAGAATGAAGGGAAAGAGGGGAATAGATTTGTTCCCACTGTTTCAAAGTTTGGGAATGAGAAACGATTCGGGTTGTTTCTTCATCTTCTTGGATTGCCATGATTTCATTTCATTCCATCTTCCGAGTTCCTTCAGGTGGACACGGTTTAATGTGTGTTTGGGAGAATATGAGACGTCTGTTTTGAATTGGAGAAGAGAATGATGAACGCGTGATGGTGGCTTCTTTTTTATTTTAGGTCTCATGACATTTTTCACATTTATTTATGCAAAGGCCCATTAATAGAAATTTATTAATGAACCTGCTAGACATAATTGCTAAAAGAGTTATCGGAATTAGCCGGAGGTACCGTTTGAGGGATCCGACATAATTTTCTGGGGCATAACTCTAGCTAGATGAGACGGTTTTAACCACAAAGCGAAGGCTCCGAGGATCGGGCGACGCGAGTTGACCGTTTTGGAGACGGTTGCATTTTTTTTATAAAGGCAAATGGAGGAGCTATCAGAAATCTTTTTCAGATGCTTCAAAAAAAAAAGTCTTATTCGGATCGTTTAGAAATTCACTTCATCTTCAGGTCAAGTGGTTAATTTGAGTAAGTCAGGTATTTTTCTTAGTAAGAATTTGAGTTCAGAGGCTTGTCAAGATATCTCTAAAATGTTTCGATTGAAGGATGTGGATCTAAATGAAAAATATCTTGGTATCAATCTTATTATTTCCAGAGATAAAACCTAAAGTGCTGATGTTTCTGTTGACAAAATGCAATATATGATTCAAGGGTGGCAAGGAAAACTCATAAGTCAGACAGGAAGAGCAACATATGTACAGTCTTCTTTAAGTTCAACAACTCAATACCAAATGAGTATATTTCTTTTCCATGATAAAGCTTATGACAAAACAACCTGGCATTTTTAGGGGCGACCCAAAAGGAATTAGGGGCGACACTAAAAGACAAAAAAGGTCACCCAAACGTAATTCTAAGCTACCCCTGATCTCTGATTTTTCGAAATGGCCAATATACCCTCATATAATCGGGAGCCTACACCATAATCGGTAGGTTAGAGGTGAATCGGTAGGTTGAATTGAAATTATACCTACCGATTATAGTGTAGATACTTTGGCTAATAATCCCTTATATAATCGGTAGGTTATCCAACTTGTAAGACTACTGATTATAAGGAGCCCCATATTCAACCGTGGCCAAATTCCATAGGTTTTGAGGGGTGCAGAGCCAACCATAACCACTTGGCTTAAGTTGTGGATGTAGCCATAATCGGAAACTAAATAGGTTACAAAACCTACCGATTATAAGTTGCCCCAAAATGAGTTTTTTCTAAAATCCTTCACGTAATGAATTTTGAAACCTGTTATAATCAGAAATTTGTACAACTTAACACCCTACCGATTATAAGGAGTCCCAGATCGAACCCTTGCCATATTTCATAGGTTTTGAGTGTACACAGCCAGCCACAACCACTTGGTTCATGTTTTGGATGCAGCGGTAATCAGAATTTTAATATGTTCCACAACCTTCCGATTATAAGTTGCCCTAAAATGAGTTTTTCCAAAAATCCTTCATGTAAAGAATTTTGAAATCTAACCTAATCGGTAGGATATATTACTTCTTACCGTCTGATTATACGAAGCCCCAAATCCAACCTTTGCCAAAATCCATAGGTTTAAAGGTTACAGAGCCAGGCATAACCATGTGGCACGTGAATTTTGAAATCTGCTATAATCGGTAGGATATACAACTTATAAAGTTCCCGATTATACAAATAATCGGAAGTGTAATCCTGTAATCGGTAGTTTGGGGTCTATATACTAGTGTTTGGAAATTGTTTTTGGGTCATTGTGAGATATCTTCCGATTGAGTGAGAGAAGAAGAAGAAAAAAAAAAAAAAGAAGAAGAGGTATATGTCTCCAACTTCCGATTGTTTCCAACTTCCATAAACATGGATGGGTACGAAGAAGAACGTGAAGTTGTTGAAGTTCAAGGTTCACTACCGTTTAGAGTTGACGATTTGAGGTATATGTTGAATGATCAAAACTTTAATGGAGATGAAACCCTAGACGACGACGCTTTCATGGAAGAATATGGAGAATCACCCGAGATCGAAGCTAACGATGCATCAAACGTACAGGTATGTTGTTATCAAACTCAAATACCCAAGTTATCCATGTTATGTGCGTTTGTGTGTATTTTTGAACGTGAAAATTCGATTTCTGCATGCATTGAATGCCATGAACGACATATATTCAGTAGTTAATTTAGTACCATATCTACCGATTATTGGAAATCGGATATCTGTTGATGTAATAATCTGCCAAATATGGAAAAAAATCCCCAAATTGAAAGCTTCAATTTCTCACAATCGGAAGTTTTATACATCCACAAACGTCCGATTGTAAAACTTCGCCCCAAATACGAAATTCTCCAAAAATGAAATATTTGTGATTCTTGATATTTCATAATCGGTTGTTTATGAATTACTTTTACCTCCGATTATTGAAGTTTTCTTTACTGGAAAATTGTTCATTTGTCTATTTCGTTAATCGGTAGCTTATGGTCGTAATAGGCTACCGCTTAATCTATAATCGGTCGGTCTGTGTCCTAATGGTACCCGATTAATCTATAATCGAGTGTGTTGTCTCTAAACTATCTTCCGATTATTAATCAACAACTTGTTCTTATGGTGCGTAGGCGATTGTAGCGGTTAATGACGATTATTATTTGAGGCTGGATACTTCCCTACGCTATGCAAACGATTTGGTATGGTCATGAATCATCTTCTATTTTTCCAATCATGTATGTTACATGGTTATGCTTATTATTTTTGTTTTGTTATAGCGCATTTAGATATTTGGAAGTAAGAAGGAGGCAAAGGTATGGCTTGTGAACAAGGAACAAGAAAATATGTGCGTGGTAGTTCAGAACCCTTGTGTGAAGGACGTTAGGTTTGAAATGGTGTGTGAGCGAAGTGGGAATAAAAAGAGTCACGAGGAAAAGAATAATAAGTATGTAAGGAAGACGCAGAGGAAGAAGTACCGAACTCATACAAAGAAGATTGGATGCCCATTTAAGATTGTCTTCTATAAGCCCTATGGTAAGGAAAGTAAAGAGTGGAAAATGTCTTGTCACAACCACGATGATCCGGATACTCTTATTGGACATGTAATGGTTGCGAAGTTAAAACCACATGAAATGGAGATGGTGAGGTCTATGCGTATCCATAAGGCGAGTGTGATCTTAAGTAAAATAAAGGCGGACGACCCCGACAACTTATCTTCTTTGTATACAATTAAGTCGGTCCTAGCTACGATCAAAAGGACGGAATGGGATGGTAGAACGGTCATGCAACAATCGCAGTGGTTAGCTGAGTTAAATGACTACACATTGAGAATGGAAGAAAATGATGGTAAAGTGGTACGTATTTTCTTGGCACATCCCGAAATGATAAAATTAACTCACTGTTTTCATCAAATTTTGTTGATAGATGACACATACAAGACAAACAAGTATAACATTCCGTTGTTGAACATTGCTTGTCACACTTCGGACAAAAACACGTTTACCATTGCATGGGGTTTAATGGATCATGAGAACAACGTGAGTTTCATTTGGATGTTGGAGACGTTGAGGTCCATTTATAATGGCGATAATTTTCCAAGGGTTATTGTAACGGATAACGATCAAGCCTTAATCCATGCAATAGCGGTAGTGTTTCCTGAAGCCCGAAATTTGCAATGTACGTGGCACATTCAATGCAACATCAAACACAATTGCCATCTCCATTTCCAAGCTAAAAAACCAAGGAAGGGTACCAAGAGGTCGAAGGAAGAGGACGAGAGCATTAGTAAATTAACCGTGGAACAAAGAGAGGAAGAGAAGAGGTTATTTGATGAAAAATGGATGGAGGATGGAATGATTTGGAGAGCGTTCATGAAAGCATGGGACAAGATCGTTTGGTCAATAACCGAGGAAAGATACGAACGTAACTTGAAGAAGTTTGAGGATGAATATGGCACGGACTAACCAAAGGCCGTTGAGTATTGTAAAACACAATGGTTACCGATTAAGGAGAGGTTTGTGTATGCATGGACATATGAATATCGTAACTTCAAGAACGAGGCGACGAGCATTGCGGAGGGGTCTCATGGCCGATTAAAGAAAATACTTCTAGGTAATCAAAATGGTGTTGTGTCGATTCAAGAAGAAATCCATGAATTTACCAATCGTGATCTCATAAAGATTAAGGATCCTATGCAATTTAGTGTGCATAAATTTCCTACGGAACATGAAAAGGAAAGATTGCTTCTAAGGGGCATCGTTCATAAAGTTTCAAAATGGTCAATAAATCACATGATGGAACAATTGAAGTTATATAAGGCTTATGATGACGAGAATACGGTTTGTGTTTGCAAGGATATGATAGGTATTGGTCTCCCATGTCGTCATAAAATGGGTAGGTACGTCGATGTGATTGACATCAATGATATTCATCCATTTTGGAAGCAATTAACTTTCACTCCAAGCACCCCCGTAGTTGATGGTCCGTCGTTCATGGAGTCGGGATTATTGAACCGATTCGGCAGAAAAGATCAGCGGAGTGGCGGTTGTTTGGGTTACCGGTGTTGGCGCAGAATTTTTCGTGAATTCTCCCCAAATAACTTACACTCATTATGCCTCCTTGCCTACGTTCTTCTCCTCGTCTCGGATAGAATTGAACATAGCGCCTACATAAATATAAATCTTCTTCAATCGTGAACTCCGTTGGATTGATGAATGGTTGGGGCATTATGTTGAAGATGATATTGGAGAGAGTTTAAAGGTTCCATAGAGGGTAAAAGGATACCATCCTTATATAGAGTTTAGAGTTCCAACAACTCTATTTTGTTGGGGAAACTGTATAATCGTTAGTCAAATAAGGTGATGTAACTTCCGATTATACAGTTGCCCCAAATTTGGTTTTTGCAGAAATCTCAAATTTTTCGAATTTGAGAACTAAAATAATTGGTAGATAATAGGACTTCCGATTATATAGTTGCCCCAAATTTTGTTTTTGCAGAAATCTCATTTTTTTTCGAATTTGGGAACTAGAATAATCGGTAGTTAACCTGCCTACCGATTCTAAGTTGCCCTAAATTTCTTCTTTGACGAAGTCACCAATTTTGGGAATTTAAGAGGTACTATAATCGGTAGTTTAGTGAGGTTCTCAGTCCTACCGATTGTTATAGAAGCCAGATACGAGTTAGGAACAAAAACACACTTAATCGGCAGTATAATCACGTTAATAAGCTTCTGATTGCGGTATATTAATCGGACACAAAAAAGCTTCCGATTGTGTAAGGGCATTAACGTATTCTCCGCGTTTTTGGACATCCCTTAACGTTGTGTATGGGTTGGGAATAAAAAAGTCGCCCCTAATTCTTTTGGGGTCGCCCCTAAAAATGCCAGGCAAAATAAATAAAATTCAAGGAAATTATTTCTGGAATAAGAAGAAGAATAGGTACTTCTGTCAAAAATCATGGATTTCTCTAAGTAAGCCAAAGAGATATGGTGGTCTTGGTTTCAAGGATTCAAAAAATTATAACTCTGCAATGCTTATCAAACTAGCTTGGAGGATGGTGACTCAACAACAGCCAAATGGGTTCAAATTCTTAAAGCAATTTATTTTCCAATTAAGAAAAATCCTCTGGTTGATGACACTTCAAAAAAATCTGCATCTTGGGTCTGGAACAACATTAAACATGACCTCAAGTTGGTTAAAGAACATTACATATGGGAAATTGGTGATGGTACTTCTGTAAAAGCTTTTGAGCATAATTGGATAAGCAAAAAGGATAACTCTCTGGGTCACAGTAGTCAGTCTCAAGGAAAAAAGGATGAAAAGGTTTCTGAATTTATTGATGAAGATTCAAAGACTTGGAATGTTGATGCTTTTAATCAGTACTTTGATCAGAATGTTGTTCAGAAGATAAAGTCCATTAGAATTCCAGTGGAAGGTCAAGACAAAGTAAGATGATCTATCACTAAATATGGTAAATTCACTACAAATTATGTTTACAAGGAGCTTGTAAAAAGCAAACATCAGTTGCCTTCACCAAATAATATGAAGAAACAAGATTGGTTGAAGCTATGGATTATGGATATTCCTCATAATATCTAGCAATTCTTATGAAAATGTAATCTTGATATCCGGCCAGTTAACAAGAAGTTGAGTAATTACATCAAAAACATCAACAGTTCTTGTCCCATGTGCAACAAAGAAGAAAAAACATTCATCTTCTTCTTCAACGTCAATATGCTGATGTTATATAGTTTGGTTATCTGACAAAAACTCTTTGGAAGCCAACAATCCTGATCTTGGCAATTTAGCAGCTTACACCCTATGGCATTCGTGGAAAGTCAGATGTGATAAAGTTTTTCAAAATAGAACTTATCATCCTAGGGAAGTTATCATAGAATTAGAGTATATATTAACTCAAGTATAAGTATCAAGGATAAATTATGCAATATGAAAGTTAGAAAATATGAAATATGGCAGAAACCACACACTCTGATATTTTCAAAGTAGGATTGACTTAAAATTAATATTGATGCTTCCATAAATTCTGATTTTTTCAAAGTAGGATTTGAACTAATCATTCGTAATTGTAAAAGAGGATTCGTGGGGGCAATGGCCTTCTCTGCAGTATCTAGAGATATGATGCAAGCTAAGGCTATGGTTCAAAATGCAGGGGTACCAAAATACACCACCAACTTTTTCTTAGGCAACCTGTATGGACTAAACCTAAATACAATTCCGAGAGTTACAACTTAATGAATCTCAATCATGAATTATATCAAGAGTTTATATCTCTTTCTCTCACAATCAATATGTAAACGGATACAAGTCCCTGAACCTGATTATACTGTGAGAGTACTTGGACGATTCCAAAGATCAATATCTAAGATCAATCAAGTTATATCCAACAATTAAGATGGACATATCTACTTTGATTGATTTTACGTACAACCTATGATATTTCAATTATATAAATAAACAATATAATGTGAAAAAGAAATAACACGGACACCAAAATTTTTGTTAACGAGGAAACCTCAA
The DNA here is from genome assembly GCF_003573695.1 of Papaver somniferum. Lineage (NCBI taxonomy): Eukaryota > Viridiplantae > Streptophyta > Magnoliopsida > Ranunculales > Papaveraceae > Papaver > Papaver somniferum. The sequence continues at coordinate 262,983,123 of NC_039364.1, read as the reverse complement.
ATGCAGAAAAACCCCGGGACCTTATCCATACTTGAACACCAAACTGTATTAAGCCGCTACAGACTCTAGGCTACTATCAAAATTTCATACTGGAATGCAGTTGAGACCGAATCCACTGTCATAGTAATTCAGTTACAGTCGCGCTCATAATGCATCTTGAATCTCGTAAGACTCTGCACAATTGATTTCCTTAGTTGAGTTCCTTTAAAGCGTAAGAGTTGCTTTAGCCTACGTGAAGACTTTAAACCAACCTGCCTCCCAAAGAAAAGCATATATGTGATTTTCGTTATGATCGTTAGATCAAGGTGAGATAGAAAATCGTTTGCAGTATACTACGTCTAGCAAACCCCAAAATTTTGTAGCTACGACTCCCGAAGAGCATCCTAGATTATTATTCAACTCACAAGTAAAACCTACTCCGATTTCAACAAAGAATAGTTATAGAGGAATATACTTGTGGAATCACAAAGTCTGAGATGAAGAACTTTGCGATTTCTATCTATCTTTCCTGATCGGAGTGAGACTCAACAATCAATTCAATATCAGGATGCACGAACTATCAAGATAAAAATAGTCGGACTTGGATTCATGAATCCCTAAGCGAAGTCTTTTTAATCAAAACCTAAAAGGTTTAAAGGAGATGACAACTCTAGTTTACAACTAGGACACACAAGAAGAGCGTCGAGATTCAATTTTCCCAGTTGCTTGAGGTTCTCCTTTTATAGACTTTCAAGATAGAAGGTTGTTTTAGATTTAAGCTAAGGTATTTTTGGAATCAGGCAATCTTTTTCCGCCTTCAGTTGAAATTCGACTTTACATAAACACAACAAAATATACACTCTGGTTAGGATGAACCGTAATTGAACCGTGTATAATGATTTGTTCATGAAAGGTTAGTCGAAACTAGCCAGATGAACTATAAGCTTAACCATTTTCATATAACACTTTTACAATTTAATCTTGAGTCACAACCATAGGTTATAATGTGTGTCTAAAGATATTTTGTAGAGAGTTATCCAAATGTTGATTATCTCCGTTAGAGCACTGTTCGGTCGAACTCGCAAGCGTTGCTATCTCAAGCTTGTTGTCAAGTTTAGTTGCCAAAACTACAAGTCTTGATTTATAGTCTACTTATAGCTATGTCTCGGATTATGATAGAATGTGTAGTTGAGCATTAGACTTAATGACGTTCATCGATTAAAAACGAAGAACTACTAAGGGGAGCTCGTGGAACTTCATCAACAAAATGTATGTGGAGACTTGAACTCATCTATCACTCAGAAATCTATTTCCATTCTATCTCCTATTGAGACAAAATTCGAAATAGTTATATAGACTTTATATTATACACATTTGAGATTTCGAGTTGAGTTCAACTCGCTTACATATTTCTCGAAATATGTGTGGCAAGCTTTCGCTTTAACCAAGTTCATCTTTATTCTTGAAGAAAGTCAAAAGATAATCATGTGAAAATCGCCTGGTAACATCTTACATGATTTTTGTGAGACAATCATTTGATGTAGATTCGGAATGTTTCGTATTGATCTATTGATCACTTGAAAATTGCTTTGAAGCTAATAGTTTGTGTGAGACAGCTATTCTCGTCTTCCAAGAATGTTTCAACCATTAAAATGTATTTTAGGACGATTAACCATTGACTGGATATAACACATTATGCATACTTGTATGCTAACTGTTGCAAGTTATTCAAAGTCCGGGAACCATAGTGCATACCCGTATGCGTACTGGTTTGATAGTTGAAGACCGAGAACTTAGTATGCATACCCGTATGCATACCGGCTGAGAAGTTCAAGCCCGGGAATTCAACTGAGTTTGGTCACCTACGACAGTATGCGTACCCGTTCCCATACTGGCGAACCCAGACCAAGTCCGGAACTTTAAGTATGCATACCCGTTTGCATACTTGAGTGGGTTAAGTATTAAATCGGTTTGTTCATGAACAAATACATTTATATATTAAGGAATGCAATCTTTGCAAACCGTGGCTATAATGTTCATGAATGTATTCAAGTGAACCAAAATCTATTTTGCTTCAATTGTGTCTTGTATACTTCTATGAGAATACAAGCAATTGAACAACTACATAACTAGTTTCATTTGAGTCGTATGAACTAGTTGTGATTAAGATGAACAAGGTTTATATGAAAGTGTTCATATGGCTAACTTCGGTTAAATATTGTTGAGCCAACTATGTGCACACGTTTAGGTACGGTTACTCATACCTAAATGAAGTCACATTTCATTTGTGTATAACAATCTAAGTTCGATATAACGGTTCATAGATATTATCCTGACTCTAATTAGGTTTTTATCTAACAATGAATATTGAATGTTTCGTTACCAAGGAAACATTGATTGCAATCCTGATTTGAAGACTATATAAGGGAGAACTCTAGCAAATGAGAAACCTAATCCCCACACCTCCTGTGTGATACTAGTTCCGACTAGAGTTGATTCTCCTTAGCCTAGGTTATTCCTAAAACCATTATAGGTTAACGACTTGAAGACTTCATTGGGATTCTAAAGCCAGACCCAACTATTTTCTCCATAGTTGCGTGTTCTGATCTTACTTTGCTCTATCGTGTTGAGTACTATCTTCTCTAAGATTTTCTCGAGATTTAATCTCCGATAGGTAAGATAAAAACTAGTCACAAACATCTTCGTTTCATCGTTTGTGATTCCACAATATCTTGTTTCGCTTCCATACGATTAAGATTATTGTGAGGTGATTGATATTACTAGGATGTTCTTTGGGAATATAAGTTCGGTGTATCAATTGGTTCATATTCACCTTGATTTATCAAAAGACGGAATACAAACTCGTAGGTATTTCTGTGGGAGACAGACTTATCTATTCAATAGACTTTTTTGTGTGAGCCATATTTGTTTATGAAGTATTCGACTTTGGGTCGTAGCAACTCTTAGTTGTGGGTGAGATCATCTAAGGGAATCAAGTGCGCAGAATCCGGCATGGTTCAAGAGGCGCAAGGAACGCGACTGTACCTTAATCAGTGTGAGATTGGTTAGGGCTCAACTACATTCTAGTCTGAAGTTAACTCGTAGTAGGCTAGAGTCTATAGCAGCTTAATACAGTGTTGTATTCAAATCTGGACTAAGTCCCATGGTTTTTCTGCATTTGCGGTTTCCTCGTTAACAAAATTTCTGGTGTCTGTGTTATTTCTTTTCCGCATTATATTTTTATATAATTAAAATATCACATATTGTGCATAGTTCAATCTATTAGATAATCCAACCTTTGGTTGTTGATTTAAATTATTGACACTTGGATATTGGTCTTTGGTACCATCCAAGTTATTTCTCTTATTAATCCGACTCACAGATTTTTATCTTTTCGATTGCAAATTGATTTGAGAAATTGAGATATAACTCTTGGATGTATTTTCCTTGATTGAGTCTGACTGTCTAGTTGATTCTCTTGGAAATATATTGGAGTTAGTCCATACAGATTGCCTAAATGAAATATTGGGCGTGGTTGTGAGACCCCTGGTTTTTCAATCTCATAGAAATAATTATGATGCATCTAAAAATATTCGACTGGGTAAGTACACGTACTTACTTCCAATTCGTGAGTTATTTATGTCATGGTACATGTCCGGGTTTGTATACCCTTATAAGAAAAAAACAATTTAGGAACTTTTGGTATCCATACTGGGTATGTGTAACTTCCTGAGTTCATGAGTCAACAGATATTTTTAGTATCCATACCAGGTATGTGTAACTAAGATCGTTGTCGAACTATAGCTACTCTGGTACGTGTACTAGGTACATGTATTGCGGCTCGGTAACTATAAAAGTTATGCAAGTACGTAAATCGTGTACTGTCCTGTATCTAGATTTACAGTAGTTCTATATCTCTTTAATAATCAATTTGAAACATTCTCGAATAACATCAATGACACATATCACTATTCCAGGATATTTTCAAATGACTAACTTCAATCATGATTTAGGTCATAAACAATGCATTGTTCTTAACCAAATCATCAAGTTTTGAACAAAATGTTCTTAAGCTTAGTCATTCATATTTGGAGAATAATTAACAAGATAAACTTGACTTTAGATTTTTATTATGCAATTTAAATTCCACTTAGTCATGCGACTTAGTCTCATAGATTGAAAGGTGAAAACTTGAGTAATATGTTGGTTCAGTCTTCACCTTTTGTCGATGAAGTTCTTAAAATGTCTTCAGTTGATATTCGCCTTCAAACGGTAGAACATGGTGATGTCTAATGCTCAACTACACATTATTTCTAATATTATTCCGAGACTTGACTAAATGTATACTAGAAATCAAGATATAGTTTTGATCTGTTAGAGCATAGCTCGGTCGACCTCGCATGCGTTTCTATATCAAGCATGTTTGTCAATGTTAGTGATCAAAACTATGAGTCTTGATTTCTAGTCTACATAGCTAAGTCTTGGACTAGGATAAAAAAGTGTAGTTGAGCTCAAGAACTTCATGGGGATTCATCATACCCCAAATAGGCCTCATGCACCACATCTAAATAAGCTTGGGATACTTTGAAAAGCATATTTGAAGGTAACCCCAGTGAAAAGGAAGCTAGGCTTCAAAACCTTAATTCCGAATGGGAAGACCTTTATATGGCATAAGAAGAATCGTTTGACAATTTTTATCACAAATTGTCTGAAATTGTTAATGCATCATGTGCATTGGGTAAGACCATTTCTGAAAAGGAAATTGTGATGAATATCCTCCGATCACTGCCATCCAGATACGAATCCAAAATACATGCCATCGTTGAAGGAAATGACCTTAATACTCTTTCGCGAAACACACTTGTCGGAAAACTTAAAATTTTCGATCGCGAATACATGTCAAGAGATGACCATTAATTGTCTGGCAATCATGTCACTTCTCCTGATTGTAAGACCTTTCGTCCTAAATTGACGAACGAGAAAAGTGAGAATTGCTTTATTTCTACGTTGTCTCTGTTTATACAGAAACTTAAGAAAATACTCAGACGTAGCAAAAGAAAGTCTCAAAAAGAAAATACGTTAGTCAATGTAAAGGATAAGAATATCCAGAAAAGGCGTACTAATGAAACTGGTCTTACGTGCTATAAAAGTGTTCAGGTCACTTCGAAAGATCCAGAAACGGAGGTAAGAGAGACAACTAAAGCATGGATGAATACTCTTGATTATTGTCCTGAGGAAATCTATGATTGATCTCACAGTATTTTTGATGAAAATCATTCTCATGATTCCTTCATGACATGTACGTATGTGTCTCATGAGTTGGGTCAGAAAACCTCTCCTAATTTTGTGTTGAACTCCAGGAGTTTCTTGGAAAAGGCTCTACCAAATCTCTCTGTTCATTTGAGTTCATCTCAGGATCATCTTAGCATGATAAATCAAAAACAGTCCTTCATGGCTAACCGTTGTATGCTGAAAAAGAAAAGGAAGTCTACCTTTCATCAAAAGGTGTTTTCAAAAACGGTGCCGGATTTGCAAAGATCTGCAGTCAAGTTTTTAAAAACTGTGATTACAGTGGACAGGAAAGTTCTTCAGAACTCTCATTTTCAAATGGATAAGCAGAAACCTAGTGGAATGGGTGGTTTCTCTCTTTGCAAAGATTATCCCAGTCCAACCTTGGATTGGAGGCCTTGTACTCAGTAATCTTGTTGAAAAATGATTCTTGTGTTCTCTTCCTCTTATACAAGAATCATGATATACAAGAGGACTGTGATATAAGCTTGTTAGTTTCTGTTTGTGCTTTTACCAGGTCTTGTTCGTGAACGACTTCATCCTTTTGGATAACCAACTTCTGTTAGGGTTTGGTAAAAAGGGTGTTTCTGGGATTTCTACACCTGTATTCCTTTTTAAATCTCTACCTCTTCAACACTCTCATTTCATCTTCTCTATCATGTCCTCCTCTAGTCTTTCGAATAAAGAAAGTGATGTATGGACAGTTCTATTTCCTTCAAAGAAAATTCGTTCGATTCTTCTGACAATGAGATGTGTTGTGACAAACATGTCTATTCTTCTGATGAGAACCCTACTGTATCTCAGTTTGATAAGCTCTATTTAACCATGAATCTCGTCTTGGAACAAGTTCGTGCTCTGAAAAATGAACTTGAAGTTTCTTCCAAAAGACTTGAGGAGAAAATGGATAGTCTTGAATCAAGGATTGACCTAATCGAAGATGAGCTTGAAGAATATAGAGAATACGAGAAGAATATTCAAGGTAAGTGAAATGATTTTTAAGAGGTTTAGATGCCTAGTATGTCTTATTTTTGGATTAGTTGGAAGAATAACTAGCGTTTTGAATAGCGAAGATTGTGACTACACATAGCTATTTTTGTTTTCATCTTCTTGTGTTATTTTTTAGGTTTATTGGTATTAAATTCTAAAAATATTTGGAGGATGATGTTATTGCGGTATTAATATGTTTGATTTTGAAGTATTTCAATATTTTTATGGGATATGTATTGTTTGCGTCCGTGAGCTTGAAGGTCCCATATTCTGTCAAAAGTAAAGTTGTTCATAAATTGGTATTCGTATTGTGAAAGGACGAATGGACTTTTGACAAATACAAAAGTTAAACCTATGTAGTCATGTATTTGATGGAAAATAGGATAAAATCTTTTGTGTGACAAGGATAAAGTCTATTATGTCATTATGCATATAGTGATGGAAAGATAGAATAGATCCTTGTATGTATTCCACGGTATTGATCTTCATTGGTCCATTGTTTTTGTATTACCGTGAGGCTCCTTAATGTGTCTTATATCGAGCACGATACAACTAAGTTGATTATTTTGTGATTAACTTTGTTGGTTGTTCCGTAAGGTAATTTATGTCGAGCATCTTTGAACTAAATTAATCATCTTGGTTGGTTATTTAGTTATTTGCTCCGAAAGTCTTCTTTTGTCGAGCAAAATATTTGACAATTAAATTGTTAACTTCTGTGATTAGTTTGGTTGTGTTTTTCAATTAGATTAATTATAGGTTCTCTTGTAATTAGTCTAGTTGAGTATTTATTGTATTCCACAAGTCCTTGTATTGAGTATATGAACGGCTATACTAATCATTTTCTATTGGTTAATGTAGTCGTATATTACGTAAGGTTTTCCTTATGTTGAGTATGTGAACGATTAAGTTAGCCATCTCCATATGATTACCTTAGTCGTAGCTCCGTAAGTTTACTTATGTTGAGCACAATCAATTAAATTGATCACTTTTGTGGTTTGATTTAGTTGCGTATTCCAATTAAATTAATCATGGGTTTACTTGTGATTAATTTGATTGAGTTTTGGATATAGAAAATCATTCCTATGGTTTTTGGTGCCCAATTAAAAACCCTTCTTTTCTTTCGAAATTAAGGTCGCTCTTGTTGTTGTTTCAGGAATGACATCAAATGGGGAGAGTTATTTTGAACTTGTGCTTAATGGTAATATCTTGCGAGGTGTGCGCCTGTGCAATTTTATAGGGGTTCTCTTGTATCTTAAAACTCCTTTATGAATGCATTTATCTTCGGCTTTGTGATTGCATCTAAATTAGGTTGATATGTATTTTTTTTTCTTTTAGTCTATGAAACGTCTCTTCTCGGAAATTTTATTAGGATCCCGTTCTTGTACCTTTGCCAATTTTATTGACAAAAGGGGGAGAATTAATGTATAGTTCTACTACATATACATATGGTTTTCAGATCATTGTGTAAGGGGGAGTGGTTTCCATGTGAGATGGAGTATTGACTAAGGGGGAGTGATACATATCACCGTAGTATTATTTTTAAAGTCTTGATGCAATTGGACTTTGATGTTACATAATAATACTATGTCACTGTATAATGATGATCGAGAATCTCGATTTCTCTCATTGTTATAGCTACGGATCTTCAACAACGGTGATGCTAAACTTACAACCTTTGGGATTATTGGAATACTTGGAAGGACGGAGATTTCAGGGAACGTTGAAGATTAGACTATGGAATAGGAGCCACTAAAGTTTATCATTTTTGTATTCCATATGTATTAATAGTTTTGTCACTAAAATTGATAAATGGGGAGATTGTTAGAGCATAGATCGGTCGACCTCGCATGCGTTGCTATATCAAGCATGTTTGTCAATGTTAGTGATCAAAAATATGAGTCTTGATTTCTATTCTACATAGATAAGTCTCGGACTAGGATAGAAAAGTGTAGTTGAGCTCAAGGACTTCATGGCGATTCATCATACAACAACGAATATATACTCAAGGAACCGTGGAACTTCATCAACAAAAAGGTATGTGGAGACTTGAAATTATCTATCACTCAAAAGTCTATCTCTTCTATCTCCTACTTCTTATGAGACAAAAGTCGTATGCTATATAGACTGGATCATACACATTTGATATTTCGAGCCGAGTATATCTCGCCTATCTATATCTCGAAATCATGTGTTGGTAAAGAGTTTTGCCTTGATCGGGTTTATCTTCACCTAATGACGAAAGTCATAATGTTTCAATTACTTTGAAAATCGCTTTGACGAGAAATAGTGTAGCAACTATATAACGTTCTCTAAGAATGTTTCAATGATTGAAATGAGGGTTTAGATCAATATAAACAATGATGGATATAAGCATTGTTGTGGAAACACATATGTGCATAAGTCTTATTCCTTAATCCGAAGTTTGCGAACTTTGTTGATTGAGAGAAACCGGAGGAATTGACATTGCCAAGTCCGCGAACTCAGTATGCGAACTGACGGAAGTTCTCTTACCGAGAATTTCTGCTGGGATTTTCCAAAAACTCGTTTGCGTGTTTAGTCCGCGAACTCAGTCCACGAACTTAGTCCGCGAACTGGCGGAAGTCTCCTTGTCGAGATTTTTTACTGAGTTTGGAAAACTCTGCCGGTTTCCTTAAGTCTGCGAACTTGTTTGCTTACTTGAGTAGGTTATGATATAAAGATATGCTCTGAACATGAAACTTAAATTACTAAGGAATGCAGTATGCAAACCGTGGCTATAAAGTTCATGAGCCGATTCAATCGAATCGAATCATCTTTGTTTCAATTGTGTCTTGTGTAGTTAGATAAGATCTCATAGCAATTGAACAACTCTCTAACTAGTTCATTTGAGTCAATTGAACTAGTTATGGTGAAGAAGAACAAGGTTAATATGAAATGCTCATATGGTTAACCTTTTGGGTTAATATGTTGAACCAACATACACGTACACGTTTGGGCATGGTTTTCACAAACCCAGTAAACGTATATCTCAAGTGTGAGTGACAAGCTAAGTTTTCGATCTAACGGTTGAGAAATATTAGCTTGAATATAAATTAGGTTTTCATCTAACAGTGAATATTGATTGCTTTGTACCTAACGCAAAACCCTGATTTGAAGACTATATAAAGGAGACATCTAGTATTGGGAAAAACTAATCCTCACACGTCTGTGTGATACTAGTACGCTCGCTAGAGTCGGTTCTCCTCTAACCTTTGGTTTTCTTCTCTAAAACCAGGTTAACGACTTAAAGACTTCATTGGGATTGTGAAGCCATACCGATACTACTTTTATCGTAGTTGTGTGATATGATCTTGCATCTTCTATTGTACGAGTACAATCTTATTGATTGGCTTGAGATCGTGAGAGTTCTCCGATAAGCAATATAAAGAAGTCACAAACATCTTCGTCTCACTGTTTATGATTCCTCGACGTCCTCTTGTTTATACAAGTAAGACTGTTGAGAGGTGATTGATTAATCTAGGCTGTTCTTCGGGAATATAAGACCGGATTATCAATTGGTTCCTGTTCACCTTGATTTCATATCATAGGACGGAACAAAAACCTAGGGTTCTTCTGTGGGAGACATATTTATCCTTTGATAGACTTTTCTGTGTGAGACAGATTTGTTTATTATCAAGTCTGCGATTTTGGGTTGCAGCAACTCTTAGTTGTGGGTGAGATCAGCTAAGGGAATCAAGTGTGCAGTGTCCTGCTGGGATCAGAGGCGTAGGGAGTACAACTGTTCTTGGATCGTTGGGAGACTGATTGGGGTTCAACTATAGTCCAGTCCGAAGTTAGCTTGGAGTAGGCTAGTGTCTGTAGCGGCTTAATACAGTGTGTATTCAATCTGGACTAGGTCCCGGGGTTTTTCCTGCCTTTGCGGTTTCCTCGTTAACAAAACATCTGGGTGTCTGTGTTATTTCTTTTCCGCATTATATTTTTATATAATTGAAATAATACAGGTTGTGCGTTAAAGATCATCAATTGGAAATCCAACCTTTGGTTGTTGATTGATATTGATTGATCCTTGGACATTGGTCTTTGGTACCGTCCAAGTATTCCTTGTGTTTGATTAGGACTCGCTGATTTCTATTAGCTTGAGTAATATCAAAAACAAGAGAGATATATTAACTCCTTGAGATACTTTTATCTAGATTGAGTCTGACTGTCTAGTTGATTCTCTAGCAAAGTATTTCGGAGTTAGTCCATACATATTGCTAAGTGAAATATTGGGTGGTGTTGTTAGACCCCCGCTTTTTCATGATCGACTAAATTTGACAACAAGTTTGATATAACAACACTTGTGAGTTCGACCGAGCAATGCTCTAACAATGGTTCTGTTGCAATGGATTAAACATTAGAATCTTCAAAGAGTCATAGTTGCAATGGAAACTTTAGATGGTCTTCCATGGAAAGATCATAGACTTATCCTAGAGTGTCAAAGAGTCCTTAGTATTTTGAATCAATGTGTTGTGTCCTTTAAAAGAAGGGATTGCAACCATGCAACATATTTTCTTGCTAAACATACTGGAAGAAGTATTAGAAGTCAAGTTTGGTGGCACTCACCACCTAATATTATCAGTAATGCTCTCATTAAGGAATGCAATTAAAGGCTTTAGCTTCATAATTATGTGTCAATTGAGGGTTGTTAGAGTATTCTGGTGTGTTTGTGTAATGTTCTCTTGTTTTAATGAATTCCTCTTTGCTCAAAAAAGAAAAAAAATAATTTGTCATGATTTCATTCATCTTTTGAGTTTCAGGAGGACATATTAATAAGTATTGCTGGATCATGCATATTATAATATGTAATGTGGGATCATACACTTTCTTCTTCGGTACATATCCATATATACTATTGTAGGGTCATACACTTTTTTATCAATATGTACTATTGTAGGATCATACATATCAGTGTATACCGTCAAAAAATGGCGAAGCCAGAAAAACAATATCAGGATCGAAGGAAAAATTAGGCTTGGAAGCCCAATAGGCAAGGGTAGCAAGTGAATACCCTTGCTCTACATTTTGGATCCGCCCCAGTCTGCAGTCACAATGAATCCAATGGATAAAACTGGAGTAATAGTTATTTCACTCAGGTGTTCTTCCGGTCGGTGAAAAGAAACTATAATAAGGACTTGCAGGGCTCAGAGGCTAACAAAAATGAAGAGACATGGCATTAGGAAGCTACATCTGACAGTAGCTAATCAAAATGTAAAACTTACTCTTTGATATAAAACTTACAAGATTGAGTAAAAGTTTATCCTAGTTATATACCAGAACAATTTTTTTGTTCTCTTCTTAGAATCTCAAATACAGTAATACTTCAGTCTCAAAAGAAAAACAAATGAGAAATATAATACAATACTACTTTAACTATCGCACTGAAAAGCTCTTTCAGAATGTCTTCTTCAATTCCCACACTACCAAATAACGTCCATGGTCTCCACGCCCTCCTTTAGATCCCCCACCATAAACAAAGGTTCATATACCCTACGATGATAATTTACAACAATTTCAGCTATTACCTGCTTCTTGTATTCCTTGCACCGAAATGTCTTTGGGTATATCCCTGTATAATATAGCAAGGAACAAAGAAAATGAATGAGAACAAAAAACTCAATCAAGCTGGGCTGGAGACGGCGTTTAATGTTTGTTTTTATAAACATACATAGGAATTCAATAAGTCAAATAAATGTTGTATTTATTTGGGTATGTATTATCCATTCACGTAGTGATGGATAAATCATGAACAGTTCATTCAAAATGAAAAAAAACTCAATATGGTGAGAATACATACTACGTCGTACTATAACCACATCATTTCTATCTCCTACGTTCACATCCACTTCAGCAGGGTCGTCTCATAGTTCCCGGAGGCTCCAAGCGGACTCTAAATTTGGGCTTTTTATGTATCTTTGGTATGCTAGAAAATATTTAAAAAAAAAAGTATTTCCACACACAACCTTTAAGTATAAAAAAAAAACATTTCAAGATAAAAAAAAACATTTCATTTTTATCCTCTATGAATATTTATTTATATCTAATATAAAAAAAACATCTTAAGATCTTCGTTTCTTGGTTTTAGAGAAAATAATTAACATTTCAAACCGATGTTTGTTTACTATATGAATTATTTAAAATTTAAGGAATTTATTTCTTAAAAATGGTTACAAATCCACAAATTCACAATGATATTATATGTGATATACGAAAAGCAAATCAATCATATTGCACTAAAAAAAATATATGTAAAATGGTATTCATCAACAAAAAAAAAATCCATATAATGATACATTATATTTTTCACACATAAGACAAATTTTGAAAATTAAATTAGTAGCACCGCGAATAGTAAATGTAATCATATGCTTAAATTTTGTATACGAAAAAAACTATTCATATGCAAATAATCAAATGCAAGAGCATAAATCATGTTAAAAGTTTCGCATTTATAAACTAACTTTTTAATGAGATAACATTTTTCTTCAACAATTTAAAAGTGGCGCAATCCAAATATATATAAATAAATTTGGGGTGTTGTAAATCGTAAATTGAAAATCGCTTTAGATTTTATGAAAATGTAAGAAATTGTTAATTAAAATAACTTTATTGTGTAAAGAAAATTTACAATTTGTAATATGGGTAAGCACCTATTACCTCGATTTTTTTTTGTAAACGAAAAATAAAAATATGCCTGATAATGGGTAATAGAAAAATATCCAAATTCATCGACTCAACCGTATATATTAACATATATTTACAATCTCGTTCAAGAAGGTTTGCTAGAGTGAATACTCAGTTAAAGTTCATGCATGTTTTTGGTATGTCAAGTTTAAAGTTCATGTAGGATCAGAATCTCGCAACAACAATATTTCAGCGAAATTATCAATGACACAGCACAACAGCGTCGCAGAACAATTTCAGAAATGATAAAATAAATGACGTCAGCTAAGATCACGAGAAAGATATGATAGTCCTGCGAAAATTAGAGAGTTTGCGAAATTAACATTTGTAAGGTTGCGAGAATGTCGCAGACCATACCCGAAAACAAAGGACAGATTAGCTGTCATCCATTATGTATTTCTTTATAAATAGTCGTTCGAGTTGTAAAGAGGGGGGGAATCTTTTTGAGGAAGAAACAAGTAAATAGGAGAGAGAAAGTTTAGAGCAGAGATCATTCTTGATTTCTTTATCTTTTCTTGTAAGAACATCCAAAGATTAGTCAATAAAATTAAGAGTATAAACCTAAAATGAGTTGATTAATAATGAAATCATATGAGGGGTGTAGTGTAGGATTTCCTGCAACTACATAATGGCGCTAGAAACAGGGAATTGAAGATCGAAATTTGAAGATTGTTGTTGAGAATATTCAAATCAAGAAAGTGATTAAATAAATCAGTGAATCAGTTAGAATAAAGATGAATAGAATTAATGAAGATGAAAAAAGATTGGAGTGTAATATGATAACAAAAACAATGATTAATGAATTCCATGAAAACATCAAGGAAGAATACATAAACGAAATTTTGAAGGAAGGGAAGTTATGGCGGTAGAAAAGACATCACCCTTGAAAGATTGGGAAAAGCAAAAAATTACATTCATGGTGGCAGAAATACCAAAAGAAAATTTGAACCACACATCTCCATTGGTTATTACAGTTCCTATTACGCGAAAAAAGAAGGAGACAACGACAAAATCTACAGGAGAATGGATATTGAACAGAACTTTAATCGATACAGGAAGTTCAGTGGATATAATATTTTATCACGCATTCCGGGGAATGGGATTTAAAGATGAAGAAATGTCCAGTTCAACATATTTTGTTCACGGCTTTGGAAAATACACAACAAAACCTAAAGGATAGATAGTGGTACGAATTCCACTTGGAGAAATCGAAACATATGTAACGTTGTGTGTGGTGGATATGGAATCGCTATATAATATGTTATTAGGAAGACCATGGATACATGCGATAAAAGCTGTGGTATCAACGTTGCATCAATGTATTAAATTCTCCACACCAAATGGAATAGGTGAAATCAGAGGAGATGTTGACAATGCAAAATTATGTCATCAGATTGAAGTAAAACATTTTGAAGGACAAGCAAAAAGGAAACAATTTCGCAGAAAGTTGGCAAAGGAAGCAAAGAAAGAAGAAGAATTTAGAGTATATATGATAAGGGCAAAAGAAGGCAAAGGAATACCCAGCGAAATTTCGGAAGAAGGAGAAGGACCTATGAAATAAAAGAACCAACACCAATGGGAGAACCTAAACCTACTTACACTGCCGCAGAACCAACAAAAGAAATAAACGTTGGGACTATAAAAGAACCTCTAATATTGAGAATTCGAACCAAAATGGATATGGAAGAAGAAGAAAGAACTGTTAGCTTGTTGCGAGAATATAAAGATGTTTTCGCAGGAAACATGGATGAGATACCGGGAATAGATCCATCAATTGCATGCCACAAGTTGGAGATTAACAAAAATGTGAGACCATTTAAACAGAGAATAAGAAAAATTGCAACAACTTACAATTCCCAAATAGAAGAAGAACTACAGAAAAGGCTTGAGGAGGGAATCATAAGAGAAGCTAAATACCCAGAATGGATAGCGAATATGGTCATTGTCCCAAAGAAAAACAAAGGAATCAGGATTTGCATAGATTTCACTGATTTAAACAAAGCTTGCCCCAAAGATAGTTTTCCGTTACCAGATATTCCTCAAATGGTGGAATCCGCAGCGGGAAATGATAGGGTATCATCTTTAGACGGATACAAAGGGTATAACAAATCCCTCTCGCTGAAGAAGATCAAGAACATACTTCTTTCTTTTCCCCTAGAGGTTTATATTGTTACACGAAAATGTCATTTGGTTTGCGAAACGCAGGAGCGACATAACAAAGAATGGTAGAGAACGTGTTCGCAAAATGGATACACAAAAAATTAGAAGTATACGTGGATGACATGTTAGTAAAGAGTAAAGAAGCTAAAGACCATGTACAAGACCTGAGGGAGATTTTTGAACAAATGCGGCAGTATAACATTAAATTGAATCCTGAGAAGTGTACTATTGGATTTGCATCGGGAAAATTTTTAGGCTACATTGTATCAAAAGAAGGAATACAGGTTGATCCATAAAAAGTGCAAGCAGTTCGTGACATGCCAACACCAGCAACAATAAAATATGTACAGAAGTTGAATGGGATTCGAGCTTCGCTGGGGAGATTCATTTCGCGATCATCAGAAAAATGTAAATATTTTTTCGATATACTCAAGAAGGGTGCGAAATTTAAATGGACTGATGAATGTGAAAAAGATTTTCAAGGAATCAAAGAACATCTTATGAATACAACTATTTTACAAAAAGCAGAATCAGGAGAAGAATTGTTGATCTATCTTGCGACGACGTCGCATGCATTAAGTGTTGTGTTATTGCGAGTAGACGCAGGAGTGTAGAAACCCATTTATTACATTAGCAAAACTTTTAATACTGCTGAGAAGAATTACTCAAACATTGAAAAGTTAATCTTAGCATTAGTTTATGCATCATTTAAGCTCCGCATATACTTTCAAGCACACAAGATAAAAGTATTAACAAAAGTACCAATTGAATCAGTGATGAAGAATTCTAAAAGATCAGGAAGAGTGGAGAGATGGAATGCACAAGTAGACCACTTTGATATTAAATATGAAATTTTGTCTTCACCAAAATCACAAGTTGTTGCAGATTTCTTGGCAGAGTTTCCTTTAGAAGAAGACGAAGCAGTAGAAGAAATGATGGATATAGAAGAAGAACATGGAGATCCAAAATATCTATTAACATAACCAAATAGATGAGAGATATTGGTAGATGGATCATCAAATGGAGAAGGAAATGGAGTTGGAATTGTTTTAATTTCGCCAGAAGAAATAAAAATGGTTTTTTCATTCAGATTGGAATTTGCATCCACTAATGATGAAACAGAATATGAAGCTGTGATACATGCCTTAAAATCGCAATAGAAATGAAACTAGAAAATTCCAGGATCACTAGTGATTCGCAGTTAGTTATTCACCAAATAAAGGGAGAATATACTACAAATGAACCATCCTTGAAGAAATACAAGAAGCTGGTCGAAGAATTGTCAGCGAAAATCTCAAAAATAAAATGGAGACACATTTCAAGAAAGGATAACAGACTCGCAGACGCTTTTTCTTTCATCTCAAGCATGATGACAGATCCAACTGCGAGATGCATAAAAATACAAACACTTTTGTCACCATCAATCAATAAAGAAGAAGAAGACGTGGACGTGATGATAATAGACAATGAAGAAGAAGAACAAATGGACAATATCGCAGACTGAAGAATGGAACTTCATGCATATTTGGAGAAAGGAGAAACACCAAGAAATAGATTGGAAACACACAAGTTAAAAAGCCGTGAAACGAATTATGAATTAAGAGATGGGTTGCTATATCGAAAGTCCTTTAATAGACCATCACTCAGATGTTTGACACGAGAGGAAGGAGAAAAGGTGCTAAAAATGTTACATAGTGGGGATGCTGGAAATCATAGTGGAGGAAGATCTTTGGCACATAGAGAAAAAATGCAAGTTTATTACTGGCCATATATGCATGAAGATACAAAACAAATATGGGAAGGATAAAACCATTAAAAAGGCAAATTCAAGACACAAATAAGAAAATAATACCTCTCAATTCATCATTCTTCTTGCGAAGATTGTCACGATCCAGTAAAAAATTCTGAAGCTTCTGATTTTCGAGACGAAGAGCATTACATTCTTTTTCCAAAGCTGTCTGCGAAGCAGCTCTGTCAGAACCCAAATGCTTGCTCAGAATTACGCAAACATTAGACTTGATAGGATCAATAGAAGACTTCTTGACATCATCCAGAACTTCAGATAAAACTTTGAAGGCAATATCTATCCCTTCCACGGTTTCTTTCGAAAGAGGAAGAGACTTAGGTAGAGAACTGGTAGAGATAGAAGGTTGAGAAACATTCTCAATGGGAAGAGAAGAGGTTTCATTCACAGCAGGATCAACAAGGGGAGTTCCAATTATTGAGAGGTCAGCTGAAGAAATGAAGTCTGAGGAAGCTTTTTCGCGAATTGGAGATAAAGGTTTATCTTGCGAAGATGTCGCAGAAGATTTAGAAGAGATGAGTAAGTGGAAGGGAACATAAGTTGGAACAGTTTTAAGGTGGCGAGATTTCTTGATTGGTTTATTAACATCTTTATCACCCTGCGAATTACAATCCAGATAAGAAACAAAGGCAACAATATTGTTATTAGAAAAGGATAGTGTTTCTTACTACCTTTTCATTCGCAGACTTTCTTTTATGCGCAACAACTTTATGCTGCGACTTGGGAATGTTAGGGTTCTGAACTGTAAATCTGGTGTTGGAGGCGCTTTTGCTGAAATAACATGAGTATGGGAATCACATAAACAACATCAAATAAGGTAATAAACAAGATCAATTTCAACAAAGGCAATAAACAAGATCAATTTCAGCAAAACTCATAAAGAAGAAAAAAGAAAACTAACCTTGATGAATCCATGGAAGATAATAGCAGGGAGATTGTTTCGAAGAAAATTATGAACTATGAAGATTTGCAGAAGAAATAGTATGAAGATGAAGAAGAACTTAAAAAGGTTGAAGAAGAAAGAAGAAAAGTTGCAATAATGGAATTTGCAGAAGAACGATGAAGTTGCACAGAAAATAAAAACAAAAAAAAAGAGAGTGAAAAAGAATATATATAGAGGGAATTTCTCCTCGAGAAAATAAACACGATTAATACGGAAAGATATAAGCGGTTAAAAAGTAACGGTTACAAAAGACGTGTCGAGAAATAAATGGAAGAAAGAATACGTGTGATAAATGCAGAATATGAAGAGGAGAACAGCTGCGATATTTCTCACATCATTCTCTACTTTGCAGAAAAGATATGAGAAGAGGCAAGATGTAGGATCAGAATCTCGCAACAACAATATTTCAGCGAAATTATCAATGACACAGCACAACAACGTCGCAGAACAATTTCAGAAATGATAAAATAAATGACGTCAGCTAAGATCACGAGAAAGATATGATAGTCCTGCGAAAATTAGAGAGTTTGCGAAATTAACATTTGTAAGGTTGCGAGAATGTCGCAGACCATACCCGAAAATAAAGGACAGATTAGCTGTCATCCATTATGTATTTCCTTATAAATAGTCGTTTGAGTTGTAAAGAGGGGGGGAATCTTTTTGAGGAAGAAACAAGTAAATAGGAGAGAGAAAGTTTAGAGCAGAGATCATTCTTGATTTCTTTATCTTTTCTTGTAAGAACATCCAAAGATTAATCAATAAAATTAAGAGTATAAACCTAAAATGAGTTGATTAATAATGAAATCATATGAGGGGTGTAGTGTAGGATTTCCTGCAACTACAGTTCATGCATGTTTTTTCTGTAGGTTCTGTAATGAAAAATTGATGATGTACTTGGTACCTCCTCTATTCAATGTGTAATGCAAACAATTAATGAAAAGACTGAAACAATTTAGGTAGTTAGAAGGAATCCAAGGATACACATCATTCATTTGTGAATGTTGATGGATTACTTTGATGATATTATGTAGTTGTTTGACTTTCAACGTTCTTATGTGTCTATCATTTGGAGTCTTTGGACAATGCATAATAGGATTATCGTGCATAATGTCGGCAGAAGGGGAGAATCTGTCCAGATTTCAAAGTTTTTCAATGTATTTTGTAGGATCTAAATATCGCACAACAATAAGAATTTGTGAAATTATAGATATAGCCTGCAAAATTATAGATAGAGCCTGCAAAATTATAGAGAGAGTTTGCGAGAAGGTAGCGAAGCTTGCGAGAATGTAGTTTGGGCGCGAGATAATATGAGTTGTACTCCACTATATGTGAGCTGTCATCCACTATGTAAACACCTATATAAAGAGAAAGGCAAGAGAAATAATGGGGAGGGGAGACACACTTTAGGAGAGGATACATTCTGTATAGATACAAAGTAGAATTGGTTATATTATTATTATCTCCTCCTTCTTCCTCCTTCAAGAACCTAGAGCTCCAAATACTCATTAATGGAGTCTCCATGTAATCAAGATGTAATTACAAATAATATAGTAAAACCTAACCTCGTGGATGTAGATCAAATTGATCGAACCACGTAAACCTTGTGTCTCTTTACAATTTTAGCATTCTTATCATCATTTTTATGTTTAGATCTACAAATTATTATAAGGGGTGTGTTGTAGGATTTCCTTGTATGGTAGAAGTACGCCTCCTTGAAGGGGCAACCAGGGGGGAGATAAAGGCGGCACCCTCCATTAGGGAGTTGATAAGTGTCTTAAGACGCAAATGTCATGAGGCTTTTTACTCGCAAGGGTATTAAGGCTTGTCATATTTGTGCGACAATCCTGAAGAGGCAATAATACTAGAGAAAAAGATAAGACGAGATCAATGGGTCATTACATGAAAGTGTGCAGACGTCCTGCGATTTCGTCGCAACACGACAATGTCATGGGGCTTTATTTTCGCAAGAATATTTAGGCCTGTCATATTGTCGCAATAATCTTGAAGAGGCAATAATACAAAAGAAAAAGTTAAGACAAGATCAATGGGTTTTTGCATGAAAGTGCAAAGACGTCCTGCGATTTTGTCGCGATGACAAGAGGTGGAAAAATAAGACCTTTAACTAGGAAGGCAAGATAAGACCACATAAGAAACTGAGTAAGCAAATAATCTTGCGAATATGTACATGGAAATGAAACTGAGGCAGTAAAAATGTCGCAAACTTGATATTATGATCATACTGTTATGAGATACTAATAATGCAGGAAAAAAGAAAGATGAAACACAAGTAAGAACTTGTGAAGAACAATAACTACACGAAGATGAATGCATACACTAAAGAAAAAGCCAGAGATATGAAAAATGGAAGCAATTTAAAGCTACATCAATTTTAGACGGCAAAATGAGCTAAGTAACACAAACCTTAACTATACATTGCAATAGATAAGCATTCTCATCATACAAGCATCATGCTCGCATCATAAAAGCATGGCATAGGCATTTCATGGCATAAACATCGCATACACATTTCATAACATAATCATCACATAAGCATTATGTTCGCATAAATACTTTACAAAACTGTACGGAATAATATTGCAGAATTTCGCAATAATATCGCAGAATTTAGCAGAATTATTCAGAACTATTCAGAATTTCGCAGAACTATTCATAATTTCGGAGAATTCTTCAGAATTTCGCAGAATTTCGTAGGATTATTCAGAGTTTCTTAGGATTATTTAGAGTTTCATAGGATTATTCAGAATGTATCAGAATTTCGTAGAATGTGTCAGAATTTTGCAGAATGTGATTATTTCGTAGAATGTGATTATTCCGAACGATATGATTATTTCGCTCAATTATTTCACACAATTATAAGCAACTTGAAGAGATTATACTATCACACGAGCATAAAACATGAGACAGAGGCAAGATGAGAATGAAGAAACAATTCGCACATTCAACATTTTCTCAAAGATTCTACCCTCATAGATAAAGAACAGAGGCAACTACGGATTACCAAGAAAACATTTTATGTTCTTTATCTCCTCGGCAAGAATCATTCCCAAAGTGGACGTTCGCTAATGAACAATAAGAATCCTCACTAAAAATGGAGTAATAATTTCGCACGAATAGAGGCAGTACTTATTATTCAAGGACAAATACTTCTTATTTACTTCGCAGAGTTCTTCTTATATTTCGAGGATTAAGTACTTTTTATACTTCATCAAGGATACTTCATACTTCGCATACTTCAAGAGATGATACTTCTTATTTACTTCACAACATTCTGGAACTTCACAAAAGAATAGAGGCAAGTACGTACTATTCAAGTCCAATATTCTTTCGCTCGTTCCTCCAACAACTACTACTACAAAGTGGATTTTTCCTTAAAGATCGCTCTTCAAGCAATATTCAAGGAAAAAGAGGCAAGATGTAGGATCCAAATATCGCACAACAATAAGAATTTGTGAAATTATAGATAGAGCCTGCGAAATTATAGAGAGAGTTTGCGAGAAGGTAGCGAAGCTTGCGAGAATGTAGTTTGGGCGCGAGATAATATGAGCTGTACTCCACTATATGTGAGCTGTCATCCACTATGTAAATACCTATATAAAGAGAAAGGCAAGAGAAATAATGGGGAGGGGAGACATACTTTAGGAGAGGATACATTCTGTAGAGATACAAAGTAGAATTGGTTGTATTATTATTATCTCCTCCTTCTTCCTCCTTCAAGAACCTAGAGCTCCAAATACTCATTAATGGAGTCTCCATGTAATCAAGATGTAATTACAAATAATCATAGTAAAACCTAACCCCGTGGATGTAGATCAAATTGATCGAACCACGTAAACCTTGCGTCTCTTTACAATTTTAGCATTATTATCATTATTTTTATGTTTAGATCTACAAATTATTATAAGGGGTGTGTTGTAGGATTTCCTGCAATAACATATTTAGAATTCGGTAACAAGCATAGATGAGAACTAAAGTACTTTTCACACTCAGATAAATTTTTATAGATGAATGTTTGTAATACAGACAAATGGGATGATCCGCTAAGCAGTGAACGTACATGAGAATTTTAAAAGACACATATGAATTGTTAAATTTTAGTTATTAAAAATTGAAAGAGTGCATTAATAGTATCTTCATTTGTTATAATAATATATTTATCCGTGGAACATGCTCATAATAATAGCTCAAATCCTTGTAGGATTTTGTATATCAAAAATCTATCAGGTAAAAAAGAGTGGTCGGGCTTCAGGAATCCCAGGTGAAGTCTTCAAAGTCGTAACCTAGTAATGTTTCACGAAGAAACCTACGTTTGACTCTATCCGCAACTAATATACATCGTGTACGAATTGAGATTTTACATTGCAGAGAGTCCTCTATTTACAATAATGAAACATGCTAGATTGCTTAAGGTTCAAGCAATTGTTTTTTGTGATCAAATCGACCTCGTGAACTAGTTTTCATGCTTAAGAACTACTTTGATCCCAAACAAACAAAATTACTCAACATAGACTGCTTCCAAAGAATGAAAACATGTAAGCACGTGAGAAGTTTTCCTTGAAATACAAAGAAGAATATGCACCCGCAAATTTTTCGATTAAAGAACCGTGCATAAAAGTTAGCTCACGAATAACCAAGTATGGTTCGTGAACCATCAAGAAATGTTGGAGTTCGGTGAGACCCAAAAACAGACCTTTTCACGCACTAGTTAAGAAAGTGGTTCCCAAACTCAATATGTTTGAACTGTCTAGAAACATAACCAACAACACATAGATCGCGAACTGAAAAATTAGTTCATGAACACAAGAGAAAATTTCAAAAAGTGTCTGGGAACACCTTGAAATTACATTTTTCAGTTTTCGAACACTTGTGCACCTTGGAGTTCAGTTACATCAAAAAAAAAAAAAAAATCATAGTTCACGAACTAAAAAAATGAATTTGTGAAAAGTACAATTTGACGTTTTTAGGCTTATATTTCGCGTACAAAGTTTTTTGAACAATAAAAATATTCTCAACCTTAGAAGTGATAAGACCTATTGATGCAGGGCGGAAGCGTTAAATAGTATTAAATCCAAAACAACATGTTTCCGAGATACCACTCTCAAGGAAAATACTACTTTTTTATTAATCAAAATCTTCTCCTCTAATATGAAAACATGGAGCTCTTTATATAGATAACTTCCAGACAAATAATCAAAATACTTATTCCTTAAAATACGAGATTTCTAAACTAATATATAAAATCCCTAAATAAATAATTATATTTCTAAAATATTATTAATAAATGAAAACATCTTAATTAATTACAATATATCTTTCTAGATAATTAAAATATATTAAATAATAATGAAAATATCCAAGCATATTTTCATCCCATGAATACTCCACCATTCTCCCCTTCTCAGAAAAAATTCGCCCTCGAATTTTGCCAGTATTATTTCTTGTATAAATAATTCGTCGATGAAAATATTTATAATCTGTCGACTTAAATAATCTTGGCATAATTGCTATTGGACTCAAAAATATTTGCGCTTTGAAAATGTGAAGTTGATGTCGTTGATCCACCTGACTACATAAAGCTTTTAGAGAGTATGAATCAACATAACTAGAACATAATATGATCTCATCATCAAGATAAATATCATAAATTGGTGGTAGATTCCAATCCACGGCAATATTATTTTTCTCAACCACAGAAAAAGAAAAAATGCCATCGAACCTTGGGATTTCAAGCTTTAATCCGGACTCCAACGAATCTCGTGGATCATGTGCAACTCCTTGAAATCCTTCTTCCTTGTTGCCAAGGAAGTTTTTTTGTTCACTTTCCCTAAATACTATTTAATGGTGGAGTATTCATGGGATGAAAATATGCTTGGATATTTTCATTATTATTTAATATATTTTAATTATCTAGAAAGATATATTGTAATTAATTAAGATGTTTTCATTTATTAATAATATTTTAGAAATATAATTATTTATTTAGGGATTTTATATATTAGTTTAGAAATCTCGTATTTTAAGGAATAAGTATTTTGATTATTTGTCTGGAAGTTGTCTATATAAAGAGCTCCATGTTTTCATATTAGAGGAGAAGATTTTGATTAATAAAAAAGTAGTATTTTCCTTGAGAGTGGTATCTCGGAAACATGTTGTTTTGGATTTAATACTATTTAACGCTTCCGCCCTGCATCAGTTGGTTCAGAGACAGGCAACGCTCCTGCATCAGTTGGTTCAGAGACAGGCAACGCTCCTGCATCATGTTTCGAGGAAGAAATTATGGTGTTGTTCGAAGAGCCGCTCTCAGCGATGAGAAAGAGCAAGTGGTAGTAGATGATCTAGAACGGAAGGTTAAGGCGCTCACCCTCCTATTGGCTGAAATGCATCATCAGCAAGAGCCCCATCATGGTCCTAGCCTACAACGAGTGGAGGAAGTGACCGGTGATGAAAACAAAAATCTCTTTGGCGACAAGGAGAAAGGATTTCAAGGAGTTGCACATGATCCACGAGATTCGTTGGAGTCCGGATTAAAGCTTGAAATCCAAAGGTTTGATGATATTTTTTCTTTCTCTGGAACTAAAGAATATGAAGTTATCGTGGATTGGAATTCACCACCGGTCTATGATGATTACCCTGATGATGAGATCATGTTATATTCTTGTTATGTTGGTCCATATTCTCTTGAAGCAGTATGTAATCAGGTGGATCAACAACATCAACTTCACTATTTCGATGCGCAGGTATTTTCCGGTTCAATAGTAATTATGTCAATATTATTTAAGTTGAAGGATTATAAGAATTTTCATCGAAGAATTATTTACCCAACAACAAATACTGGCAAAATTCGAGGGCGAATTTTTTTTGAGAAGGGGAGAATGGTGGAGTATTTAGGGAAAGTGAATATACTCGTTTATTGTTATTTTTCTTTGATTTATTATTATTATTTAGCAAATAATATTTAATTAATTAAGATATTTTCTCTTTTATTATTTAGGTAACTTTTAGAAGTATCTAATAGTATTTATTTTAGTATTTTATTAGTTTAGAAAATATCCATTAGATAAGGTAGTAAGTATTTTTAATAATTAAATAAAATATTTGGTTATTAATTGTTAAGGAGTTATCTATATAAAGAGCTCCATGTTTTGATATTAGAGGGAGAAGATTTTGATTAATTGAAAAGTAGTATTTTCCTTGAGAGTGGTATCTCGGAAATATGTGGTTTTAGATTTTAATGTTATTCAACGCTTCCGCCCTGCATCACCTATGAACATCCAATGCTTGAGTTGATATCTTCTTCTTGGTGATTCATCATATACTAAAGCCATGCGACATTGTCTTAGAAGATTGAATGGTAGAAATAATGAGTAAATAGGATAGTCAGTCTTCACATACCATTGTCAGTGAAATTCTCGCACATGTCGTTGTTGTTCTTCATTTTTAAATTTTTTGAGAGTATTTAGTGATTTCTGATACTCAACTATCATGCTTTAATCCAAGGTCGAGTCTGACTTTAGTATATTGTAAATCAAGATATAGTTTTGGTCATCTAATATCGACAAAAAGCTTGACATACCAATATTTGTGGGTTCAACCGAGCGGTGCTCTAACATGGATCTTGATTTCAAAGAATTGATACTTGATGTTTTCTTTTCCAGTTTGATGATTTTTGTTATAATATAATTTTCCATTAATTGTAACATCAAACTTACAGTGAGATTTTTCTGCAAAAATTCCTCAACTACCATCATCGTATTAATGCCACAACCTCTAGAAACAATTTTAGTAGTAGAAACATGGGCCATACTTATGGTAGTCAGAACAACAACAAACATACAATGATTTTTTTTTTTTGCTGCTTAGAGTCTAACTCACAAAAACTCATTCATCTTACCCCATATTCCGGTCGAGACACCATCGTACTTGCGAAATATGATCAACAAAATCGGAGGCCTGCTCGATCCCTTATTATCTTGCAGTCCATCATATTTATAGAGAGGCCAACCAGACGGCTGATGCACTAGGAAATCAGGCGGCATACATAAGTCAACAAAGATCTTTTGAAATTAATTTTTGGGAATACGTAGGCCCTGCTTTTTTAAGATTATATGTACCTATGACTCAATGGGTTGTAACATACCCGCTCGTAATCTCTTTTTAGTTTAAATCTATATAATATTCTTCAAAAGAAAGAAGAGGATTGGATCAAAAATTGAATTTTTTCTAGTGACAATATTGATATTCATCAAATTTTATATGAATTTACCTGGAAAGAAGACACCTAAATGGCTAAACTAGTTTGAAGAAAAGTACTCATACATTAAATTCTGATGTTCTTACATAAAAGTGTGCAAAACTAGATAGCTAGATGGAATTGGAAAGCAGTAGACGATGCTTACAGTACAAACAACATCTAGTGCTTCAAAAAAAAAAAAAGAATCAAGAGTAAGAAAAACTAAAATTTTGGGCCCAACAATGTGAGGCTCTAGGCAATAGCCTAGCTGGCCTGGTTTATAAGACGGCTCTGACAGTTCGTTCAGGATTCAAATTGATCAGACAAAAATAGTTTGAAAACCCTAACAAACAAAACAAAACGTTCGCGACCAATTACATCAGTAAAAATCATTGTAAAATATGGTGGCAGGTGCACTGAAATTGACTGTAGAAAACCAATGTTTATACTCTAAAATGCTTTTGAAAGTTAAACTCTTGGTACTCATTTTTGTTAATCCTTTAAGTCTGTCTACATTTTAGATGCATCAGCAAAGAGGTAAACTTCTTGAAGAATTTAAGAGTATCATCACTGCTTTCCCATGTCGCGCGGTTGTTAATAACATTCAACTCTATTAAGTTAGTTGTGTCGCTTATGGTCCTCTATCCTCGTCTCAAACGTGCCTTCAACAGCTTACCTGTTGGATATTGGCTAGATTTAGGAAACATCAGTGTGATTTCTTAAATCAGTTTTGACTGATTTTTAGAATTATGTTTAGACTTCTATCTAAACAAGGGTTTCCTATCTTAGCTAGTTTAGGTTTCCTAGATTAGAGTAAAGCTTGGTTTCCTAGATAAGAGTAAAGCTTGGTTTCCTAATCGAAGTATTGTAAGCCTATAAATAAAGGCATAACCTTTAGGTTATAGGCATCTACATCATCTACATCAATATTGTCTAAACCCTTAGGTTGTAGACATCTCCTCACAAAGAAGAAAAGTAATCTCTCCATTAGCAAGATGTAGATCCTCTCATGGCTTTGGGGCTGGGAGAGTTGGGGGAGATTTGAAGGTGAGTTGAGAATGTGAAGAAGAAGAACGGGTGTTGAGTGTCATGTGCATTGTGTATTCTCTGATATATGAAGTAAGTGAATTGCTGCCCGTGGACGTAGGCCATTGCCAAACCACGTAAATCTCTGTGTCTTTTGTGTTTATTGTGCATTAGCTTCCGTTGTATGTGTAGTTTTTCGTTTCTGATGCCGGATCCTGGAATGCCTTGAGGAACAATATGAACCTCTCGGCACAACAAATTAGTATCAGAGCTTAGGTCTAGGTTCTTGAAATCTAGGGTTTGCTCGTTTGAATTGGGTCAGAAACGGTATGTGAAGATATCAAAGAAGTGCAAGACCGTGGTGAAAAAAAAAAACAGATTGGTTATATGGATATGTTCCGTTTTTGAGGTGAAAACTCGGTTGCAAGGAACAAGGTACCATTGTAGCACTTCACAATTGTAAGGTACAATAATACATGTGAATTATATAGTTAAGCGAAGAAATCGCAAGTTATTTGAAGAATGCGGTATGTGAATTGATGTGAAGTGAATTGAATTCCCTTTTGTGGTGCATTTGAAAACAAGGAAAGAAGTTTCAAGTTCAGACGTGAACGTTGAAAAACGCAAATCAAGTAATATGTGGAAATTTCGAGTGTTTGAATGCTTTTATCATAGGTATTCTCTAGAGAATGGTTTTCTGACTTTTAAGAGTTGGAGTTTGAAGTTGTAGATGATAAGCATTCAGTTGAAGTACTTAGCTGTAACTCGAGAAGCTTGAAGTTGTTCGGTGTGTACGGAAGTTTGAAGAAGAATCTGAAATTATTAGATCCATTTGACTCCGTGGGGTTTAAAGTTGTTTAAACGGTGGAGTGTTGAAAAAGTTTTTCCAATGCAGTTGCAGTGATGAAAGGATTGAAGAATGGAAATCCTTATTGCTGACTATGAAAGTAGAAGTATTAGATAGTGCGCTAATACATTTGAAGACTAAATCATGCAGTTAAGGCATGAAGTTGAAGAACGTATAATCACGCAGTTTAGAATTTTGTGAACATTGTGTGAAGGTGGAGAAAGAATCAAGCTTAGAGTTGGAGTAGAAAGTTCTAGTTTTCTGAAGATATGAAAATATCATGAATATCACCACATATGAAATATTGGAATGTGTTCATACAGATGTTTGGGAACTTGCAAAGACTGATCTTTGTAAGGTACGAATTATTTCATCTTTTGAAGAAAACTTCGTCGGTATGGGGGTACACCATACATTTGCATTTGATGAAATATTGAACTCCGCATTGAAAGACGAAGTGTTGGAATTTGAATAAGTAGGATGGAGAAAGATCTCAAATTTGACAAGTGAAGTGGTGAGTTGAAGTCAAAGACTATATCCTACAAGTTGAAGCAAATGTGCAAAGAATTGAATCTTGCAAGTTTGAAGAATATGTGCATGTGAAAATCTATGAAGTTGAAGGCACGTCAAGAATTCATAGATAATTGGATTTGCTGAGAAATTAGCAAAGTAGCAAAAGAAGTGGTGGAATTCGGGTAAGGCCTTCCTGGACCTAATCATGTCTTTTGAGTTTGCTACACCATTCAGGTGTATTGGTGTCTTTAGACACAGTTGCATCCCTGTTATGAGATCGAATTTTTGAAGCACATGTTAAAGCACATTGCATCTTAAAAGGAATTTGAAACACCATTTGGTGTGTTGGTGTCGGTGGACACATTTGAACCTTAGACAAGCATTTTGGATATTGTAACAGTGCAACAACGTCTTCGGATGAATGAAAAATTGAAGCCCATTTGTGAGAGTGCAGCATCTTTAGTATGATTGAAGTATGAAAGCATCATTAGATGATTGGAGAATTGAAGCCCTATGAGGGATTGAAACATCTTCGGATGGGTGGCACCTACGGGTGAGTGAAGTATTGAAGTCCTTTTATGGAAGTGAAACATCTTCGGATGGTTGGTACCTATGGGTGATTGAAGTCCTTTAGTGGAATTGAAGCATCTACGGATGATTGGCACCTCTGGGTGATTGAAGGCAGTAAAATTCAAAGGCGTGGAAGGTGAATGTCGAGATTTCATGCCAAGGTGGAGAAATCTGAGAATAATGAAGTTGAAATTGTCCTAGAAATCTTGCCAAGGTGGAGAATTGTTGGATATTGGCTAGATTTTAGGAAACATCAGTGTGATTTCTTAAATCGGTTTTGACTGATTTTTAGAATTATGTTTAGACTTCTATCTAAACAAGGGTTTCCTATCTTAGCTAGTTTAGGTTTCCTAGATTAGAGTAAAGCTTGGTTTCCTAATCGAAGTATTGTAAGCCTATAAATAAAGGCATAACCTTTAGGTTATAGGCATCTACATCATCTACATCAATATTGTCTAAACCCTTAGGTTGTAGACATCTCCTCACAAAGAAGAGAAGTAATCTCTCCATCAGCAAGATGTAGATCCTCTCATGGCTTTGGGGCTGGGAGAGTTGGGGGAGATTTGAAGGTGAGTTGAGAATGTGAAGAAGAAGAACGGGTGTTGAGTGTCATGTGCATTGTGTATTCTCTGATATATGAAGTAAGTGAATTGCTGCCCGTGGACGTAGGCCATTGCCGAACCACGTAAATCTCTGTGTCTTTTGTGTTTATTATGCATTAGCTTCCGTTGTATGTGTAGTTTTTCGTTTCTGATGCCGGATCCTGGAATGCCTTGAAGAACAATATGAACCTCTCGGCACTAACATTACCGTTAAACACTAATTTTCTCAGTTATAGAGATGATGCTACTTCAAACTGTGCAGCCGTCTTTCAAACACGGAGGTTACAACTCCGAAAGATATTGCAGTATCACAAAAGTGATATAATCTACCGAAATCAATCTGAGTCCACTAAGTTGCAGTTCCATCAATCACGTTAAGGC
The DNA here is from genome assembly GCF_003573695.1 of Papaver somniferum. NCBI lineage: Eukaryota > Viridiplantae > Streptophyta > Magnoliopsida > Ranunculales > Papaveraceae > Papaver > Papaver somniferum. The sequence goes on along the minus strand of NC_039364.1, from coordinate 262,953,072 downwards.
GTTAACCATCTAGCTTGATTTGTTCATAAACACAAATCTCATCTTTGGAATTTAGGTTCACATTTTCCACCTAAGTTGAAGAGATCTCTAAGCATAATACGGGTCTCTGTATCTAACAAGGAACAGACATTCCATTGATTCCTAAGTAGCAATCTAAGCAATAAACCAGCTCAAATTCATAGCATAGCACCCGATTTACTTATGCGGCAGCTATGCCATCTGAGTGGGTCAAAGTAATGAGCAACCTACAGTTGTAAACTCCATCAATACTATGTCACTTAAATTACAAGCTAATAGACTTTCGTCGCAAACTTGTAATGGGTCTCAATTCTGAGTGTAGTAACTTCATTTTAGTATCTTAAACGTATCCATTGTCTTAGTGATTTTCACAAACAGTTGATAATAAAATTCGAAGTTGTTAATTCAGTGAACTAAAACCCAAACAAAACAAGGAGTCAAGGACATACCTCATCCACCTGTTCAACAAGAAAGATCAAATGGCCCTTCATCTCCAGCTGAGCTCGTGGACATCGTCGCCTCTGCCAACTCATGTACAATAAAGCCAATAAAAACCCAGCTGCAAAACCACCAGTTGCAGTTCTGAAAAATGACGCCCCAAATTTTCTTCTACCACGAACCGACGATCCAATTCATATAAATTTCGACCATAAAAGATACAACCTCAAATCCAATCTCTTCATCAACACTTCCTTTGAATTAAAGATCTGCGGGGTGATGAATTAGATTGTTGTAATCAGGGTTGCAGTGACAAATTTGGGGCAGCGGCCTTCTAGCACAACAAACTTAATCACAACAGTGAGGAGAAGTAATAAGGCTGTCCTTCTTAGACTTCCCTGCATCGAATATTGTTTCCTGCTTGTGTGGATCATGCAGGAGGTGTGAGTCAGCCACTTCTCGACACAGGTACTTTGTTGGGCAAGGATAAGAACTGGTTCATTTGGACAATTTGGTTCAACAGCTGACTCAGTTTCTGCAAGTTCAGCAAAAAAAATTTTTTGATAAAGATAACTTTGCGGTATAAAGATTTCAATCAGGACAAAGAGAATACACATTAAGCCAATAATGAGAAAAAACAAACCCGAGAAGAACAAACGTATTCAAAACAAGAAGAACAAAGCATGTTCACGACCGTTTACACCAGTAAAAATCATTGTGATGTGGTGGCAGTTGAATTGAACTTGACTATAGAAAATCAATGTTCAACTTTTCTCCTTTCTAGTTTTCATTCAGACTAGTCAATTGTTGCTAATTTATTGGATGTAATCGGGCAAAAGTCAAAAGAAAAAATAATTCCAACAACTAGGAATTTTTTTTTTTTTTTTTTTTTGAAGCATACCAACAACAACTAGGATTAACACTAATTAAGACTTGAAAAACATAGATGGAACCACAGCTGGTGCAGTATACAGTTAGCTTACTAGAAGCAACAAATGGAAAATCCATCATTACCATTTCATGTAGTGCCGGATCACGTACCATGTTCTGAACCAGTCTGAGACCATCCACGACGGCAAAATGGTAAAAGCTAGCTAAAATTTATACTTAGCTTTAGAAAAGCATCACTAGTAGTGGGCAACGAATGAAAATTAGCTTGACTCTATCTGAGATAGAGACTCATACCATACTCACTCTTAAATCCAGCATGGTCACATATTATAATGCTAATATGAACCAGGCACCATCCAGCAGGGATCACTCTCGGATACGGTGCGGCCACAATTTCTGATACTTGATCTCAGAGAAAGCCTAGCCATTTATAGCATATGCTAAATTTGGCATATCCATATACCATATATGCTATATTTAGCAAATAAGCGAATGCCACTATGAGTGAAGTTATAGCATTTCTGCTATAATTTCACAACATTGTGGATGGTCTCAGGTCACCATTTAAGTGCAAAACTTAAAAGAGGATGGTCTTCTGACCCAATCTTGGAAACCTGACAGGACGTATGATTGGGCTTCTTGCGAATGACTATGCCGTAAATGGTGGTTATTTTCCGTAGGAAATCAGTAACATAAGTAGCTCCAAGCAAGCTATTTGCAACTTCACTAAATAAGGATTTTAAAATGCTTAGAGAAAAGAGGTAAAATTCTTAGAGCAAATTCATGAGTGAAATCATTGGTAACCGTGTTGTGTCGTTGTTAGTAACATTCAACCCTATTAAGTTACTTTGTGGCGCTAATGGTCCTCTATCCCTCGGTCTCAAACCTTCCTTCAACAACTTACCAGTAAACCACTAATTTGTTCAGTTACCATAATAGAGATGATGCTAATTCATAGTTATAAAGCCGTCTTTCAAACACAAAATACACAATTCCGAAAGATATTGCAGGGTCACGAAGTGATATAATCTACTGAAATCAATCTGAGATTACTAAGTAGTAATTCCATCAATCACGTTAAGCATCTAACTTGATTTGTTCATAACCACAAATATCATCCTAGGCAATACCTTAGGTTCACATTATTCATCTAACTTGATGAGATCCCTGCAATGAACTCCATATGTAAAGCATAATATGGGTCTCTATATCTTATGATAAACAGACACACCGATTTCATATGCTAAGGATCTCAAATTTCAAGTATTTACTCGGCAAACTCAAGTCTAAACAATACAACTTTTTTCCATTGATTCCTAAGTAGCAACCTAAGCAATAAACCAGATAAAATTCATAGCATGGCACCAGAATTACTTACGCCCCTATGCTATTCGAGTAGGTCAAAACAACAAACAACCTACACTTCTAAACTCCATCCGTGCTGGCACTTAACTACTAAAATTACAAGCCAGTCTTTACTCAGCAAACTTGTAATGGGTCTCAATTCTAAAACCTACCCACTGTCTTAGTCATTTTCACAAGCAGTTGATAATCAAATTATTAAAGTTGTTAATTCAGAAAACTAAAAACCAAACAAAACAAGGATATCGGAGAAGAGAATGATTTCTTTGTTATAAGCGTATAATTATGTTAAGAATATCTCGGGTAAATCCCTAGTTAGGAAATTCCAAAAATCTCATGGAGAGAATCAAAGTGATGACGTCTAACTCCTCGTAAGGGGCTTAATGCCACTGAACCAACGGTTTGTTGGTGTTAAATAAACATGTATTTAACATATATACGATTTTGAGTATAAAAATGAGTCCATACAATGCTAACTAAGGTATTTTCATACAATGCTAACCAAGGTAGTAGTATTTAATTATATTTCTATATTTAATACATAACGAATTTTACGTTCCGAACTCATATATATAAAACGAATTATACACGTACGTATGACGTTCCGAACTATCCCCGAATCACGAACCGTTGACCGATTTTTCGATCGAATTTAACATTTGTGAATTCGAATAATACACGTGCGTTTGCCGTTCTGTACGTATGCCGAACTCCGAATTGTTAACTAGGGGTAAATCTAGTTTATTGTTGGGATGCCTTTGTGTCTAGCCTTATAAATAGAGGCTCTAATGTTTGTCTAATGTATACATGAATAAGAAATCCTTCTTCTTTTCTCCCTTTATTTTGTGTCTTCTTCACCTCTTATTCTATATCACAATACATCATCAGCACGCTCTAATCACTGAGCAGTTTAGAGTTTTGATTTTGGTTTGTTTTTTTACGGGTGCTTTTGATAGAAACTTAATCTCAGAATTTTTGTAGACATCTCTGTGCCTATTTAGGTGTTAAGAGTAAAATTATTGTAGAAGGATAATCAAATGGACGCGCATGTCTGTTACCTAAAGCATAATATGCGCGTCCATTTGATATCCTTAACAAGTATTTAAACATCAAACTCAAGTCTAAAGAATACAAATTTTTCCGTTGATTCCTAAGTAGCAATCTAGGCAGTAAACCAGCTCAAATTCGTACCATAGTACCTGAATTACTTACGCGGCAGCTATGCCATCTGAGTGGGTCAAAGTAATGAGCAGCCTACAGATCTAAATTCCGTTGATACTATGTCACTTAAATTACAAGCCAATCGACTTTCGTCGGCAAACTTGTAAAGGGTCTCAATTCTGAGTAGTAACTTCATTTTAGTATCTTAAACCTATCCATTATTTTAGTGATTTTCACGAACAGTAGATGATCAAATTCTTAATTCAGAGAACAAAAAACCAAACAAATCAAGGAGTCAAGGACATACCTCATCCTCCTGATCAAACGGTTCTTCATCTCCAGCTGAGCTCGTCGACGTCGCCGCCTCTGCCAACTCATGTACTTTAGACTTCCCCGCGTCAAATACTGTTTCCTGCTTGTCTGGACCAGGAAGGCATTGTGCGTCAGCCACTTCTCGACACATGTACTTTGTTGGGCAAGGATAAGAACTGGTTCATTTGGACAATTTGGTTCAATAGCTGACTAAGTTTCTGCAAGTTTAGTGAAACAAAACTAGGTAAACATAAATGTTTCAGTATAAGATTTCAGAAGAAGAGAACTGAAGATAGGTAATATGGTGGACAGAGGATATACTGCACATTAAGCCATTAATGACAAAAAAACTGAGAAGAACAAAGGAATCACCCCAAACAACAAGAACAAGGAACGTTCATGACCAATTACATCAGTAAAAATCATTGTAAAATATGGTGGCAGGTGCACTGAAATTGACTGTAGAAAACCAATGTTTATACTCTAAAATGCTTTTGAAAGTTAAACTCTTGGTACTCATTTCTGTTAATCCTTTAAGTCTGTCTACATTTTAGATGCATCAGCAAAGAGGTAAACTTCTTGAAGAATTTAAGAGTATTGTCATTGCTTTCCCATGTCGCGCGGTTGTTAATAACATTCAACTCTATTAAGTTAGTTGTGTCGCTTATGGTCCTCTATCCTCGTCTCAAACGTGCCTTCAACAGCTTACCGTTGAACCACTAATTTTCTCAGTTATAGAGATGATGCTACTTCAAACTGTACAGCCGTCTTTCAAACACGGAGGTTACAACTCCGAAAGATATTGCAGTATCACAAAGTGATAGTCCACTAAGTTGCAGTTCCATCAATCACGTTAAGTCGTTAACCATCTAGCTTGATTTGTTCATAAACACAAATCTCATCTTTGGAATTTAGGTTCACATTTTCCACCTAAGTTGAAGAGATCTCTAAGCATAATACGGGTCTCTGTATCTAACAAGGAACAGACATTCCATTGATTCCTAAGTAGCAATCTAAGCAAATTCAGCCCAGTTCAAATTCAGCCCAGCTCAAATTCATAGCATAGCACCCGATTTACTTATGCGGCAGCTATGCCATCTGAGTGGGTCAAAGTAATGAGCAACCTACAGTTGTAAACTCCATCAATACTATGTCACTTAAATTACAAGCCAATCGACTTTCATCAGCAAACTTGTAATGGGTCTCAATTCTGAGTGTAGTAACTTCATTTTAGTATCTTAAACGTATCCATTGTCTTAGTGATTTTCACAAACAGTTGATAATAAAATTCGAAGTTGTTAATTCAGTGAACTAAAACCCAAACAAAACAAGGAGTCAAGGACATACCTCATCCACCTGTTCAACAAGAAAGATCAAATGGCCCTTCATCTCCAGCTGAGCTCGTGGACATCGTCGCCTCTGCCAACTCATGTACAATAAAGCCAATAAAAACCCAGCTGCAAAACCACCAGTTGCAGTTCTGAAAAATGACGCCCCAAATTTTCTTCTACCACGAACCGACGATCCAATTCATATAAATTTCGACCATAAAAGATACAACCTCAAATCCAATCTCTTCATCAACACTTCCTTTGAATTAAAGATCTGCGGGGTGATGAATTAGATTGTTGTAATCAGGGTTGCAGTGACAAATTTGGGGCAGCGGCCTTCTAGCACAACAAACTTAATCACAACAGTGAGGAGAAGTAATAAGGCTGTCCTTCTTAGACTTCCCTGCATCGAATATTGTTTCCTGCTTGTGTGGATCATGCAGGAGGTGTGAGTCAGCCACTTCTCGACACAGGTACTTTGTTGGGCAAGGATAAGAACTGGTTCATTTGGACAATTTGGTTCAACAGCTGACTCAGTTTCTGCAAGTTCAGCAGAAAATTTTTTTGATAAAGATAACTTTGCGGTATAAAGATTTCAATCAGGACAAAGAGAATACACATTAAGCCAATAATGAGAAAAAACAAACCCGAGAAGAACAAACGTATTCAAAACAAGAAGAACAAAGAATGTTCACGACCGTTTACACCAGTAAAAATCATTGTGATGTGGTGGCAGTTGAATTGAACTTGACTATAGAAAATCAATGTTCAACTTTTCTCCTTTCTAGTTTTCATTCAGACTAGTCAATTGTTGCTAATTTATTGGATGTAATCGGGCAAAAGTCAAAAGAAAAAATAATTCCAACAACTAGGATTTTTTTTTTTTTTGAAGCATACCAACAACTAGGATTAACACTAATTAAGACTTGAAAAACATAGATGGAACCACAGTTGGTGAAGCATACAGTTAGCTTACTAGAAGCAACAAATGGAAAATCCATCATTACCATTTCATGTAGTGCCGGATCATGTACCATTAAACTGCTAATTTGCTCAGTTACCATAATAGAGATAATGCAATTTCTTAATTATGCAGCTGTCTTTCAAACACAAAATTCACAATCCGAAAGATATTGCAGTGTCATGAAGTGATATAATCTACTGAACAGACATGCACATCCAGATAATGCAGTGTCTAAACAATACAAAATTTCCCATTGATTCCTAAGTAGCAATCTAAGCAATTAACCAGCTCAAATTCATAGCATACCTCCTGAATTACTTATGCGGCGGCTATGCCATCTGAGTGGGTCAAAGTAATGAGCAACCTACTCCATCAATACTATGTCACTTAAATTGCATGCCAATCTGACTTTCGTAGGCAAACTTGCAATGGGTCTCAATTCTGAGTAGTAACTTAATTTTAGTATCTTAAACCTATCCATTGTCTTAGGGATTTTCACGAACAGTTGACAATCAAGTCCGCATTTGTTAATTCAAAGAACAAAAAACCAAGTCAAGGACATACCTCATCCACTTGTTCAACAAGAAAGATCAAATGGTCCTTCATCTCCAGCTGAGCTCGTCGATGTCGCCGCCTCTGCCAACTCATGTACAATAAAGCCAGCAAAAACCCAGTTGCAGTTTTGAAAAACGACACCCCACATTTTCTTGTACTACGAACCGACGATCCAATTCATATAAATTTCGACCAAAAAACCTCTCTTCATCAAAACTTCCTTTGAATTAAAGATCTGTTGGGGTGACGAATTAGATTTTTGTAATGAGGGTTGCAGTGACAAATTTGGGAAGCGGTCTTCAAGCACAACAAACTTAATCACAACAGTGAGGAGAAGTAATAAGGCTGCCCTCCTTAGACTTCGCACTTCTGATACTGTTTCCTGCTTGTGTGGATCAGGCAGGCAGTGTGCATCAGCCACTTCTTGACACGGGTATTTGTTGGGAAAGGATAACATCTGGTTCATTTGGACAATTTGGTTCAACAGCTGATTAAGTTTCTGCAAGTTCAGCAAAAAAAAATTAGACGAAGATAAACTTTGTGGTAAAAGGATTTCAATCTGGACAAAGAGGATACACATTTAGCCATTAAATGACAAAAAACAAACCCGAGAAAAACAAACGAGTTCAGAACAAGAAGAACAAAGAATGTTCATGACCGATTACACCAGTAAAAATCATCCTGATGTGGTTGCAGTTGAATTAAACTTGACTACAGAAAACAATGTTCAACTTTTCTCCTTTCTAGTTTTCATTCAGACAAGTCAATTGTTGCTAATATATTGGATGTAATTGGGTAATAGTCAAAAGAAAAAATAAGTCCAACAACTAGGATTAAATATTTCATGACCACTAAATAAGACTCGAAAAACATAGACAATGATCAGTTGGTACAGCATACAGTTAGTTTACTAGAAGCGACAAATGGAAAATCCATTATTACCATTTCATGTACTGCCGGATCATGTAGCAAGTTCTTAACCATTCCAAGACCATCCACAATGGTGATACGGTAAAAGCTAAACTAAAAGTTATATTTAGATTTAGCAAAGCATCACTAGTAGTGGGAAACTAATAAAAATTAGCTGGACTCTATCTCCACACTCACTCTTAAATCCAGCATGGTCACACATTATAATGCTAATTAGGATTTCAATCTGGACCTGAAAGAACAAACGTATCCAAAACAAGAAGAACAAAGAATGTTCACGACCGATTACACCAGTAAAAATCATTGTGATGTGCTGGCAGTTGAATTGAACTTGACATAGAAAACCATTGTTCAACTTTTCTCTTTTCTAGTTTTCATTCAGACTAGTCAACTGTCTTCAAAAACATAGACAATGATGGAACCACAGTTGGTGCAGCATACAGTTAGTTTACTACAAGCAACAAATGGAAAATCCATAATTACCGTTCCATGTAGTGCCGGATCATGTAGCATGTTCTTAAATGGTGACCTGAGACCATCCACAATGGTGATATGGTAAAAGTTAAACTAAACGTTATGCTTAGCTTTAGCAAAGCATCACTCTTAGTGGGCAACTAATAAAAATTAGCCAGACTATCTGACTCAAGCAGGGCTCATATGTCTCATACCACACTCACTCTTAAATCCAGCATGGTCAGATATTATAATGCTAATATGAACCAGGCACCATCTGAGATCTAGTCTGCCAACCAGACTTACTTTGAGATTGAGTCTCACGCAGGGCTCACTCTCAAACACGGTTCAGCCACAATTTCAGATACTCGATCTCAGAGGAAGCCTAGCCATTTATAGCATATGCTATATCTATACGCTAAATTTGGCATATCCATGATTCTATATACCATATATGCTATATTTGGCAAATAGTCAATGCCACTGTGAGTGAAATTCTAGCATTTTGCTATAATTCACAACATTGTGGATGGTCTCAGGTCACCATTTAAGTGCAAAACTAAAAAGAGGAAGGTCTTCGGATCCAATCTTGGAAATTTGACAGGACGTATGATTGGGCTTCTTGCAAATGACTATACCATAAATGGTTGTCATTTTCCATAGGGAATCAGTAATGTAAGGAGCTCCAAGCAAGTTATCTGCAACTTCACTAAATAAGGATTCTAAAATGCTTTTGTAAGTTCAACTCTTAGTACACGTTTCTGATAATCCTTTAAGTCCATCTACATTTTATGAGCATCAGCAAAGAGGTAAAATTCTTAGAGCAAATTAATGAGTAAAATCATTCTTAACCGTGTCGTGCCGTTGTTAGTAACACTCAGCCCTATCAAGTTAGTTTGCGTCGCCGCTAATGGTCCTCAATCCCTCGGTCTCAAACCTTCCTTCAACAACTTACCAGTAAACCACTAATTTGCTCAGTTACCACCAGTAGTTCTATATGGATTTTGAACTACATAGAAATAGTTCACACAAAAATGGGTGGGCCCCGCCCTCCGAAGAAAAACAGGTGGTCCCATTTTTTGGGTTTAGTCGTGAGTGTGCGTTTTTTATGTAGCTCAGTATCACGGTCCAACAAGAATTTACGGAAGATATTGCAGTGATCTACTGAAGTCTATCTGAGTCTACTAAGTAGTAATTCCATCAATCACGTTGAGCATCTAGCTTGATTTGTTCATAACCACAAATATCATCCTAGGCAATACCTTAGGTTCACATTATTCATCTAACTTGATGAGATCTCTGCAATGCACTCCATATGTAAAGCATAATATGGGTCTCTATATCTTATGAGAAACAGACACACCGATTTTATATGCTAAGGATCTCTAATTTCAAGTATTTACTCAGCAAACTCAAGTCTAAACAATACAACTTTTTTCCATTGATTCCTAAGTAGCAATCTAAGCAATAAACCAGATAAAATTCATAGCACAGCACCTGAATTACTTACGCCCCTATGCCATTCGAGTAGGTCAAAATAACAAACAACCTACACTTCTAAACTCCATCCGTACTGGCATTTAACTACTAAAGTTACAAGCCAATCGACTTTCGTGTCACTCGGCAAACTTGTAAATGGGTCACAATTCTGAGTAGTAACTTATTAATTTTAGCATTTAAAACCTACCCACTGTCTTAGTCATTTTCACAAACAGAGATAATCAAATTAAAAGTTGTTAATCAAACAAACAGTTGATAATCAGTTGATAATCAAACAAAACAAGGACATACCTAATCCGCCTGTTCAACAAGAAAGATCAAACGGGACTTCATCTCCAGCTGAGCCCCCCCAAATGTTCTTCTACCACGAACCCATGATCCACAAAGCTTGTGAATGAGAAATGATTTGAGTTACTTCTTCATTTTCTTCTTGGATTGCCGTGATTTCATTTCATCTTCTGAGTTTCTTCAGCCGGACATGGTTTACTGACACGGGTGTGTGTATAGACTATGGAGTCGCGTGTTTTGTCTCGTAACTTGGAAAATGCATTGAAAGCAGATGCCGGCTTCTTTATATTTTTGGTCTCTTCACATTTTTTTTATCCTATTTATTTAGCAAAACTAGCGACAAAACCCCTAGGTGAACAAACTAGTGATAAGAAAAAACCGGTCATATTATTTCTACCAAATAAAAACCGTTTCAAATAAAATTGGGACAAAAACCCCAAGTCAAATGATAATGAGCAAATTTAACTTTTTTTATTTTAAAAAAACCCAAATGTACGCTTTTATCTTTTCTTCTTCTTCTTCCTCTCTGATTTCTTCTTTCTTCCGTCTCCTTCTCCCACCACCTTCATCACCAGCAGCAACAATGGATCTCCACGAGAAGAACGGCGCTGATTCAAGAGATGAAGAATTCGAGAGACGTTTTCTCTCAATCATTAGTTCATTCATTTCCCTAAAACTGAGAAAAGAAAGAGAAAGCAGCAGCCGCTGCTGTTAAATCCGAAAAACCAGATCGAGACGCTGATTGAGAAATTGAGAAGGAAGTAAGATTTGAGATGATGTTCATAGAGCGTAGAGAGGAAGAATCAGCAAAAAACTGTTGCTAGAATTTATTGAGATCGAGAAACAATGAAGAAATTCGGGTTTATGTTCTGATGCTGAGCTGTGGCTGCATTTGATTCAAGAATACAGATAAAGACAGATGGAGAGTTGGGTTTGGTGCTGTTTAAGAAGACATGTTGCTGTTAATCTCAGAGATGAAGAAGAAATTGATGAAATCAGGGTTTCGATTTGAATCTCCAAACGAAGAACAGGAAGGGAATTGGCTCTGTCGATAAGAGCAGAATCAAACAAGAAATTGGTGATGTTAATCTCAGAAGACCTGTTGGGTTTGGTGAACAAGTTGTTGCTGGTTGGCCTTCTTGGATTAGTGTTGTTGCTCGTGAAGCTATTCATGGTTGGATTCCTCTTCGTGCTGAAAGTTTCGAGAAATTGGAAAAGGTAAGGGTTTTTTCTTCTTCTTTTGTTATTTTGCTACGATTTTTTATTGTTCCTGAATTGCTCATTTCTGGTCTAATTTGTGTCGTTATACATCGGAATGTTGAAGTGGATTAGTACGTCGACAAAGTATTTTTGTATTTGTTCATGTGCTGCAATTATGTGAATACTGCAATTTTCTGACTGTATCTTTAGATTGGACAAGGTACATACAACAGTGTTTTCTGAGCACGAGAGCTTGCAACTGGGAGGATGCTTGCCTTAAAGAAAGTTCGGTTCGATAACTTTGAGCCAGAAAGTGTGAGATTTATGTCGCGGGAAATAATGATTCTCCGCAAACTGGAGGGACTAATTACTTCTAGACTGTCAACTAGTGTATATCTTGTTTTCGAGTACACGGAACATGATATTGCTGGTTTATCATCTTGCCCTGACATCAAGTTCAGTGAATCACAGGTTCGTATATATGGAACTCTGGATGTGTGTTCTAGTATTCAGGAATTACCAATGTTAAAGGGTTTGAATTGTTCATGTTGTGTAGGTTAAATGCTATATGCATCAACTACTATCTGGCCTTGAACACTGTCATTCAAGAGATATAATGCACAGAGATATCAAGGGATCCAACCTTCTTGTTAGTGATGATGGAGCTCTGAAGATAGCTGATTTTGGCATGGAAAATTTTTGTTAGTGTCGGGCACATTCAACCATTAACTAGTCGAGTTGTTACTTTATGGTATCGGCCTCCTGAACTTTTGCTTGGATCCACCAGTTATGGGCAATCTGTTGATCTATGGAGTGTTGGTTGTTTATTCTGTTGATATGCTGTGTGTTTGACTCAAAGGGTTCAGGTTGCTGATGTGGTTGATTGGGTCTGTGGTGTTGAATACCAACTCGCAGATGGAAGGAAATGGAGTATGATGGGAGCAGTTGTTGTTGCTTAAATGAAAGGGTTGCAGGAAGTGGTTTTAGGCTGATCTCGGAAGCCGAGGAAGGACAGAATTTGCTGGAGAAGGCAGTAAAGAAGTGCAACAGAAGTTACAGGAAAGTATGAGAGGCAGTGCTGCTGTTGTTGCAACAGAAGTGCAATTCAGGGAAAGAGGTTCAGGTGATGGCAGTGATTGCAGGTCAGCTGAATGAGTTGGCGTTGTTGCAATGTAGAGAAGGAATGAAGCTGGTGATATGTTGTTGTTGTAGAGAATGTGCAAGAAGTCGAGCTGAATTTGCAGAGAAGCTTATGCTGTAAGCAGTAATAATGGCAGTTACAAATTGGTCTGTGATTGGGGTTTTGTCGCATACAGTTCAGGCCAGAGTATAAGGAGAAACGAGGGTTTCCGCTACAGATTAGTGAAATTCAGTGAAAGAGCTGGACATGGGAAGAGTTAAGATCTCTCTGAGATGAGATGCAAGATGGATGGTTTGATTTGGGTTCAGCTGATTAACGGAAGGATCAACAAGGGAGTAGATGCATGTGCAGTGACTGGTGCAGGTGGTGTTAGCTCAAGTGCAGGATTGTGCAGTTGCAGCATTGGTGGTGACTGAGCTAGCCGTGTTACAGGTGGTTGTGGTCATGATAACTAGATAAAGATGGTGATGTGTTGGGGTTGCTTGCAATTGAGATTTTGAGTACAAGACTGAGCCATGAAAGAAGAAAACAAGGTCATGTGCTGGTGGAATTGTAAACAAAAGAGCAAGGAAGGGAAGCTAATATGATGCTGGTGGAATTTTTGCTGGTGTCTGAGCATCAAGGAAGCAGTATTTTTGTTACCGAGCTGCTATAACGCAGCAAGACTCTGCAATGTAATGAAGGTGTTGCAGGTAAGAACTGATGGTGCTGATGAGTTCGTGCTGAAGAGAATGGAAGATTGCGGTTGCGGATGTTGCACCTAGAAGACATAGAAGTTGGTTTGTTGGTGGCAATGGATGAAGAGGATATGAAGCAATAGTGCACATTTGCACCTGAACTGAAGGGAGATGCCGCTATTGCCGAGAGAAAATGAAGTTGCAGGAACTGAAATGGCAGCTGTTAGTGTGATGAAACCAATTATGGTTTCATCTTATTTATGATGAAACCAAAATCGGTTTCATCGTATTTCAACGATGTATTTCTATCCATGAACATGTATAATACCTCTTATAATTCTTGTTGCAGGTGAATTCTCACGAAACCAAGATGAAACCAAAATCAGTTTCATCGTATTTATGATGAAACCAAAATCGGTTTCATCTAATTTTTTGGGTAGTGGTGGGCGGTCGTGGTGCTAGTGGCGGTGCGGCGGGTGTTGGCGGTGGTGTTGACTGGTAGCGGTGGTGATGCAATTGCTCAGTATCGGTGGAGGCGGTAGTCGGAGACGGCGGCGGTAATCGGAGGAGGCGGTGGCGGTCAGAAGTGGCGACGGCGGCGGCGGTGGTGGTGGGCGAAGACGGAGGTGGTCGACGGTGGTGGTTGGCGGCGGTGCTGGTCGGCGGCGGCGGTTGTCGGCGGTGGTGGTCGGCGGCGGTGGTGGTCGGCGGTG